>NW_026648361.1:0-111587 GCF_030028045.1 Hippopotamus amphibius kiboko
GGACCCCACTCTCAAGCAGGACTCCTGCCACCTCTGTGCTGCCTGCCACACCCCCTTGCTGCCCGCACTGTCTTCACTGCTGGCAGGCCTCTGTGTGCACAGCCCAGTCTCTGCCAAGGGAACAAGGGGCTTGCTCGCCCCTTGCTAGGACCTCCTCCTACAGCACTCTGGACCAGGGCACACACGCCCCTGGACCAGCAGCCTGCAAGGAAGCTGCAGCTGAGCCAGCCACAAAGGCCTGCAGCCCTGGGCAGGGAGCCTTCTGCTAAGGACAGCTTTCCCACTCCAAAGGCCTGCAGGAGTTCCTGGAGGCTCAGGTCTGCATGTTGTCCATCACAGAGCACTGGGTGCCCAAAGCCTCCCCTGCAGCTTCCAAGCACCCTGCAGCCCACAGGCCCTTGGCCCCCACTCTGTTGCCAGAGGCAAGTCCTAGGCAGGACTCTCGAGCTTGTAGAGCCACAGGGCCTCCAGCTTGGAAACCTGCTCAGGAACTCAGTGGCAGCCAGGCTTCACCTTCCATGCTTGTCAGCTAGCAGATGGAGCCCTCGCTCCACCGAAAAACTCTCTGCTTTGCCTTCAGCCAAGGAATCGCCTAGCTCAGCTCTCTCTGCCTCAAGCAGAAACTCGAGGGTGCATCCAGCCTGCAGAAAGAAGAGTGCCTTTTCCTGAGCACTGCTCTGCTCTGGCAGCTCCCTGAAAGCCTCCTGGCGCCTTCTCTGCCCTCACACAGTCGTGCCATTCGGCCCACCCGGGGAGCAAAGGTCCCCCTCGGCATGGCTCAGGGTATGGCCTGTGTGTGTTTTCAGGGCTGGGAAAGGGGCCGATCCAGAAGCTGGGTGTGCACTTGGGAATGGGGCCTGGTGGGCATAGCCGGCCTTCCCTGGTTGGGAAGCAGGAGATCTGGGGCCTCCGAGCTGCATGCACATCCCCTCCCTGGATGCCCCTCTTGCTTCTTCGCTGCTGCCAAGCCTCTCTCATCCCACGTGCGTCTCATCGAAAGGAGCAGGCTGCTTGCCATTCTTTGCAAGGACCTCACCCCACAGGCCTCGTTTCCTCGAACAGGAGTGCACACTGACCCAGAGCCTCCAGAGGAGCTGCTGTCTCTCCAGCCACAAAGGCCTGCAGCTGAATCCACGACAGCCTGCTGCATGGAGGGCGTCTATGGGAGAGGGCCATACATCCCAGGTGGGTGCCTCCCTGGCACCCCGCTTTCCATGGGCAAACACTGTGTGTGCCAAGTGTCTCCTGTGTGCAGAAAATGTAGCCCCGGTGCCCGCGGTGCAGGGAATCCTCTTTGGACCCAGAGCAATGTGCTAGGCAGGCCTCCCATGCTGGGAGAGCCTCCCCTTCCCCCAACTGTCCAAGGGCCTCAGGAGCACACTTCGAGGGAGTGTGGGTCTGACAGGCAGAACGGCCCGAGTGAGGAACGTGGATGGCAGGCCAAAGCCAGCTCTAGGGCCTGTTCTGGCCTAGGCCACTGCCAGCCAGCAGGGCCTCAACAGAGCACAGTTCATTCGAGTAGGCCCCAGGCGGTTGCCTGTGTGTCTCTTGCACTGCTGGGAAGCTGCAGGTCCAGAGGCTGTGTGTGCCCGGGGCCACTGGGGCCTGAGCACAAAACAGTCAGGACCCCACTCTCAAGCAGGACTCCTGCCACCTCTGTGCTGCCTGCCACACCCCCTTGCTGCCCGCACTGTCTTCACTGCTGGCAGGCCTCTGTGTGCACAGCCCAGTCTCTGCCAAGGGAACAAGGGGCTTGCTCGCCCCTTGCTAGGACCTCCTCCTACAGCACTCTGGACCAGGGCACACACGCCCCTGGACCAGCAGCCTGCAAGGAAGCTGCAGCTGAGCCAGCCACAAAGGCCTGCAGCCCTGGGCAGGGAGCCTTCTGCTAAGGACAGCTTTCCCACTCCAAAGGCCTGCAGGAGTTCCTGGAGGCTCAGGTCTGCAGCGTTGTCCATCACAGAGCACTGGGTGCCCAAAGCCTCCCCTGCAGCTTCCAAGCACCCTGCAGCCCACAGGCCCTTGGCCCCCACTCTGTTGCCAGAGGCAAGTCCTAGGCAGGACTCTCGAGCTTGTAGAGCCACAGGGCCTCCAGCTTGGAAACCTGCTCAGGAACTCAGTGGCAGCCAGGCTTCACCTTCCATGCTTGTCAGCTAGCAGATGGAGCCCTCGCTCCACCGAAAAACTCTCTGCTTTGCCTTCAGCCAAGGAATCGCCTAGCTCAGCTCTCTCTGCCTCAAGCAGAAACTCGAGGGTGCATCCAGCCTGCAGAAAGAAGAGTGCCTTTTCCTGAGCACTGCTCTGCTCTGGCAGCTCCCTGAAAGCCTCCTGGCTCCTTCTCTGCCCTCACACAGTCGTGCCATTCGGCCCACCCGGGGAGCAAAGGTCCCCCTCGGCAGGGCTCAAGGTATGGCCTGTGTGTGTTTTCAGGGCTGGGAAAGGGCCGATCCAGAAGCTGGGTGTGCACTTGGGAATGGGGCCTGGTGGGCATAGCCGGCCTTCCCTGGTTGGGAAGCAGGAGATCTGGGGCCTCCGAGCTGCATGCACATCCCCTCCCTGGATGCCCCTCTTGCTTCTTCGCTGCTGCCAAGCCTCTCTCACCACACGTGCGTCTCATCGAAAGGAGCAGGCTGCTTGCCCTTCTTTGCAAGGACCTCACCCCACAGGCCTCGTTTCCTCGAACGGGAGTGCACACTGACCCAGAGCCTCCAGAGGAGCTGCTGTCTCTCCAGCCACAAAGGCCTGCAGCCGAATCCACGACAGCCTGCTGCATGGAGGGCGTCTATGGGAGAGGGCCATACATCCCAGGTGGGTGCCTCCCTGGCACCCCGCTTTCCATGGGCAAACACTGTGTGTGCCAAGTGTCTCCTGTGTGCAGAAAATGTAGCCCCGGTGCCCGCGGTGCAGGGAATCCTCTTTTGACCCAGAGCAATGTGCTAGGCAGGCCTCCCATGCTGGGAGAGCCTCCACTTCCCCCAACTGTCCAAGGGCCTCAGGAGCACACTTCGAGGGAGTGTGGGTCTGACAGGCAGAACGGCCCGAGTGAGGAACGTGGATGGCAGGCCAAAGCCAGCTCTAGGGCCTGTTCTGGCCTAGGCCACTGCCAGCCAGCAGGGCCTCAACAGAGCACAGTTCATTCGAGTAGGCCCCAGGGGTTGCCTGTGTGTCTCTTGCACTGCTGGGAAGCTGCAGGTCCAGAGGCTGTGTGTGCCCGGGGCCACTGGGGCCTGAGCACAAAACAGTCAGGACCCCACTCTCAAGCAGGACTCCTGCCACCTCTGTGCTGCCTGCCACACCCCCTTGCTGCCCGCACTGTCTTCACTGCTGGCAGGCCTCTGTGTGCACAGCCCAGTCTCTGCCAAGGGAACAAGGGGCTTGCTCGCCCCTTGCTAGGACCTCCTCCTACAGCACTCTGGACCAGGGCACACACGCCCCTGGACCAGCAGCCTGCAAGGAAGCTGCAGCTGAGCCAGCCACAAAGGCCTGCAGCCCTGGGCAGGGAGCCTTCTGCTAAGGACAGCTTTCCCACTCCAAAGGCCTGCAGGAGTTCCTGGAGGCTCAGGCCTGCAGCGTTGTCCATCACAGAGCACTGGGTGCCCAAAGCCTCCCCTGCAGCTTCCAAGCACCCTGCAGCCCACAGGCCCTTGGCCCCCACTCTGTTGCCAGAGGCAAGTCCTAGGCAGGACTCTCGAGCTTGTAGAGCCACAGGGCCTCCAGCTTGGAAACCTGCTCAGGAACTCAGTGGCAGCCAGGCTTCACCTTCCATGCTTGGCGGCTAGCAGATGGAGCCCTCGCTCCACCGAAAAACTCTCTGCTTTGCCTTCAGCCAAGGAATCGCCTAGCTCAGCTCTCTCTGCCTCAAGCAGAAACTCGAGGGTGCATCCAGCCTGCAGAAAGAAGAGTGCCTTTTCCTGAGCACTGCTCTGCTCTGGCAGCTCCCTGAAAGCCTCCTGGCGCCTTCTCTGCCCTCACACAGTCGTGCCATTCGGCCCACCCGGGGAGCAAAGGTCCCCCTCGGCAGGGCTCAAGGTATGGCCTGTGTGTGTTTTCAGGGCTGGGAAAGGGCCGATCCAGAAGCTGGGTGTGCACTTGGGAATGGGGCCTGGTGGGCATAGCCGGCCTTCCCTGGTTGGGAAGCAGGAGATCTGGGGCCTCCGAGCTGCATGCACATCCCCTCCCTGGATGCCCCTCTTGCTTCTTCGCTGCTGCCAAGCCTCTCTCACCACACGTGCGTCTCATCGAAAGGAGCAGGCTGCTTGCCCTTCTTTGCAAGGACCTCACCCCACAGGCCTCGTTTCCTCGAACGGGAGTGCACACTGACCCAGAGCCTCCAGAGGAGCTGCTGTCTCTCCAGCCACAAAGGCCTGCAGCCGAATCCACGACAGCCTGCTGCATGGAGGGCGTCTATGGGAGAGGGCCATACATCCCAGGTGGGTGCCTCCCTGGCACCCCGCTTTCCATGGGCAAACACTGTGTGTGCCAAGTGTCTCCTGTGTGCAGAAAATGTAGCCCCGGTGCCCGCGGTGCAGGGAATCCTCTTTGGACCCAGAGCAATGTGCTAGGCAGGCCTCCCATGCTGGGAGAGCCTCCACTTCCCCAACTGTCCAAGGGCCTCAGGAGCACACTTCGAGGGAGTGTGGGTCTGACAGGCAGAACGGCCCGAGTGAGGAACGTGGATGGCAGGCCAAAGCCAGCTCTAGGGCCTGTTCTGGCCTAGGCCACTGCCAGCCAGCAGGGCCTCAACAGAGCACAGTTCATTCGAGTAGGCCCCAGGCGGTTGCCTGTGTGTCTCTTGCACTGCTGGGAAGCTGCAGGTCCAGAGGCTGTGTGTGCCCGGGGCCACTGGGGCCTGAGCACAAAACAGTCAGGACCCCACTCTCAAGCAGGACTCCTGCCACCTCTGTGCTGCCTGCCACACCCCCTTGCTGCCCGCACTGTCTTCACTGCTGGCAGGCCTCTGTGTGCACAGCCCAGTCTCTGCCAAGGGAACAAGGGGCTTGCTCGCCCCTTGCTAGGACCTCCTCCTACAGCACTCTGGACCAGGGCACACACGCCCCTGGACCAGCAGCCTGCAAGGAAGCTGCAGCTGAGCCAGCCACAAAGGCCTGCAGCCCTGGGCAGGGAGCCTTCTGCTAAGGACAGCTTTCCCACTCCAAAGGCCTGCAGGAGTTCCTGGAGGCTCAGGTCTGCAGCGTTGTCCATCACAGAGCACTGGGTGCCCAAAGCCTCCCCTGCAGCTTCCAAGCACCCTGCAGCCCACAGGCCCTTGGCCCCCACTCTGTTGCCAGAGGCAAGTCCTAGGCAGGACTCTCGAGCTTGTAGAGCCACAGGGCCTCCAGCTTGGAAACCTGCTCAGGAACTCAGTGGCAGCCAGGCTTCACCTTCCATGCTTGTCAGCTAGCAGATGGAGCCCTCGCTCCACCGAAAAACTCTCTGCTTTGCCTTCAGCCAGGGAATCGCCTAGCTCAGCTCTCTCTGCCTCAAGCAGAAACTCGAGGGTGCATCCAGCCTGCAGAAAGAAGAGTGCCTTTTCCTGAGCACTGCTCTGCTCTGGCAGCTCCCTGAAAGCCTCCTGGCGCCTTCTCTGCCCTCACACAGTCGTGCCATTCGGCCCACCCGGGGAGCAAAGGTCCCCCTCGGCATGGCTCAGGGTATGGCCTGTGTGTGTTTTCAGGGCTGGGAAAGGGCCGATCCAGAAGCTGGGTGTGCACTTGGGAATGGGGCCTGGTGGGCATAGCCGGCCTTCCCTGGTTGGGAAGCAGGAGATCTGGGGCCTCCGAGCTGCATGCACATCCCCTCCCTGGATGCCCCTCTTGCTTCTTCGCTGCTGCCAAGCCTCTCTCATCCCACGTGCGTCTCATCGAAAGGAGCAGGCTGCTTGCCATTCTTTGCAAGGACCTCACCCCACAGGCCTCGTTTCCCTCGAACAGGAGTGCACACTGACCCAGAGCCTCCAGAGGAGCTGCTGTCTCTCCAGCCACAAAGGCCTGCAGCTGAATCCACGACAGCCTGCTGCATGGAGGGCGTCTATGGGAGAGGGCCATACATCCCAGGTGGGTGCCTCCCTGGCACCCCGCTTTCCATGGGCAAACACTGTGTGTGCCAAGTGTCTCCTGTGTGCAGAAAATGTAGCCCCGGTGCCCGCGGTGCAGGGAATCCTCTTTGGACCCAGAGCAATGTGCTAGGCAGGCCTCCCATGCTGGGAGAGCCTCCCCTTCCCCCAACTGTCCAAGGGCCTCAGGAGCACACTTCGAGGGAGTGTGGGTCTGACAGGCAGAACGGCCCGAGTGAGGAACGTGGATGGCAGGCCAAAGCCAGCTCTAGGGCCTGTTCTGGCCTAGGCCACTGCCAGCCAGCAGGGCCTCAACAGAGCACAGTTCATTCGAGTAGGCCCCAGGCGGTTGCCTGTGTGTCTCTTGCACTGCTGGGAAGCTGCAGGTCCAGAGGCTGTGTGTGCCCGGGGCCACTGGGGCCTGAGCACAAAACAGTCAGGACCCCACTCTCAAGCAGGACTCCTGCCACCTCTGTGCTGCCTGCCACACCCCCTTGCTGCCCGCACTGTCTTCACTGCTGGCAGGCCTCTGTGTGCACAGCCCAGTCTCTGCCAAGGGAACAAGGGGCTTGCTCGCCCCTTGCTAGGACCTCCTCCTACAGCACTCTGGACCAGGGCACACACGCCCCTGGACCAGCAGCCTGCAAGGAAGCTGCAGCTGAGCCAGCCACAAAGGCCTGCAGCCCTGGGCAGGGAGCCTTCTGCTAAGGACAGCTTTCCCACTCCAAAGGCCTGCAGGAGTTCCTGGAGGCTCAGGTCTGCAGCGTTGTCCATCACAGAGCACTGGGTGCCCAAAGCCTCCCCTGCAGCTTCCAAGCACCCTGCAGCCCACAGGCCCTTGGCCCCCACTCTGTTGCCAGAGGCAAGTCCTAGGCAGGACTCTCGAGCTTGTAGAGCCACAGGGCCTCCAGCTTGGAAACCTGCTCAGGAACTCAGTGGCAGCCAGGCTTCACCTTCCATGCTTGTCAGCTAGCAGATGGAGCCCTCGCTCCACCGAAAAACTCTCTGCTTTGCCTTCAGCCAAGGAATCGCCTAGCTCAGCTCTCTCTGCCTCAAGCAGAAACTCGAGGGTGCATCCAGCCTGCAGAAAGAAGAGTGCCTTTTCCTGAGCACTGCTCTGCTCTGGCAGCTCCCTGAAAGCCTCCTGGCGCCTTCTCTGCCCTCACACAGTCGTGCCATTCGGCCCACCCGGGGAGCAAAGGTCCCCCTCGGCATGGCTCAGGGTATGGCCTGTGTGTGTTTTCAGGGCTGGGAAAGGGCCGATCCAGAAGCTGGGTGTGCACTTGGGAATGGGGCCTGGTGGGCATAGCCGGCCTTCCCTGGTTGGGAAGCAGGAGATCTGGGGCCTCCGAGCTGCATGCACATCCCCTCCCTGGATGCCCCTCTTGCTTCTTCGCTGCTGCCAAGCCTCTCTCATCCCACGTGCGTCTCATCGAAAGGAGCAGGCTGCTTGCCATTCTTTGCAAGGACCTCACCCCACAGGCCTCGTTTCCTCGAACAGGAGTGCACACTGACCCAGAGCCTCCAGAGGAGCTGCTGTCTCTCCAGCCACAAAGGCCTGCAGCTGAATCCACGACAGCCTGCTGCATGGAGGGCGTCTATGGGAGAGGGCCATACATCCCAGGTGGGTGCCTCCCTGGCACCCCGCTTTCCATGGGCAAACACTGTGTGTGCCAAGTGTCTCCTGTGTGCAGAAAATGTAGCCCCGGTGCCCGCGGTGCAGGGAATCCTCTTTGGACCCAGAGCAATGTGCTAGGCAGGCCTCCCATGCTGGGAGAGCCTCCCCTTCCCCCAACTGTCCAAGGGCCTCAGGAGCACACTTCGAGGGAGTGTGGGTCTGACAGGCAGAACGGCCCGAGTGAGGAACGTGGATGGCAGGCCAAAGCCAGCTCTAGGGCCTGTTCTGGCCTAGGCCACTGCCAGCCAGCAGGGCCTCAACAGAGCACAGTTCATTCGAGTAGGCCCCAGGCGGTTGCCTGTGTGTCTCTTGCACTGCTGGGAAGCTGCAGGTCCAGAGGCTGTGTGTGCCCGGGGCCACTGGGGCCTGAGCACAAAACAGTCAGGACCCCACTCTCAAGCAGGACTCCTGCCACCTCTGTGCTGCCTGCCACACCCCCTTGCTGCCCGCACTGTCTTCACTGCTGGCAGGCCTCTGTGTGCACAGCCCAGTCTCTGCCAAGGGAACAAGGGGCTTGCTCGCCCCTTGCTAGGACCTCCTCCTACAGCACTCTGGACCAGGGCACACACGCCCCTGGACCAGCAGCCTGCAAGGAAGCTGCAGCTGAGCCAGCCACAAAGGCCTGCAGCCCTGGGCAGGGAGCCTTCTGCTAAGGACAGCTTTCCCACTCCAAAGGCCTGCAGGAGTTCCTGGAGGCTCAGGTCTGCAGCGTTGTCCATCACAGAGCACTGGGTGCCCAAAGCCTCCCCTGCAGCTTCCAAGCACCCTGCAGCCCACAGGCCCTTGGCCCCCACTCTGTTGCCAGAGGCAAGTCCTAGGCAGGACTCTCGAGCTTGTAGAGCCACAGGGCCTCCAGCTTGGAAACCTGCTCAGGAACTCAGTGGCAGCCAGGCTTCACCTTCCATGCTTGTCAGCTAGCAGATGGAGCCCTCGCTCCACCGAAAAACTCTCTGCTTTGCCTTCAGCCAAGGAATCGCCTAGCTCAGCTCTCTCTGCCTCAAGCAGAAACTCGAGGGTGCATCCAGCCTGCAGAAAGAAGAGTGCCTTTTCCTGAGCACTGCTCTGCTCTGGCAGCTCCCTGAAAGCCTCCTGGCTCCTTCTCTGCCCTCACACAGTCGTGCCATTCGGCCCACCCGGGGAGCAAAGGTCCCCCTCGGCAGGGCTCAAGGTATGGCCTGTGTGTGTTTTCAGGGCTGGGAAAGGGCCGATCCAGAAGCTGGGTGTGCACTTGGGAATGGGGCCTGGTGGGCATAGCCGGCCTTCCCTGGTTGGGAAGCAGGAGATCTGGGGCCTCCGAGCTGCATGCACATCCCCTCCCTGGATGCCCCTCTTGCTTCTTCGCTGCTGCCAAGCCTCTCTCACCACACGTGCGTCTCATCGAAAGGAGCAGGCTGCTTGCCCTTCTTTGCAAGGACCTCACCCCACAGGCCTCGTTTCCTCGAACGGGAGTGCACACTGACCCAGAGCCTCCAGAGGAGCTGCTGTCTCTCCAGCCACAAAGGCCTGCAGCCGAATCCACGACAGCCTGCTGCATGGAGGGCGTCTATGGGAGAGGGCCATACATCCCAGGTGGGTGCCTCCCTGGCACCCCGCTTTCCATGGGCAAACACTGTGTGTGCCAAGTGTCTCCTGTGTGCAGAAAATGTAGCCCCGGTGCCCGCGGTGCAGGGAATCCTCTTTTGACCCAGAGCAATGTGCTAGGCAGGCCTCCCATGCTGGGAGAGCCTCCACTTCCCCCAACTGTCCAAGGGCCTCAGGAGCACACTTCGAGGGAGTGTGGGTCTGACAGGCAGAACGGCCCGAGTGAGGAACGTGGATGGCAGGCCAAAGCCAGCTCTAGGGCCTGTTCTGGCCTAGGCCACTGCCAGCCAGCAGGGCCTCAACAGAGCACAGTTCATTCGAGTAGGCCCCAGGGGTTGCCTGTGTGTCTCTTGCACTGCTGGGAAGCTGCAGGTCCAGAGGCTGTGTGTGCCCGGGGCCACTGGGGCCTGAGCACAAAACAGTCAGGACCCCACTCTCAAGCAGGACTCCTGCCACCTCTGTGCTGCCTGCCACACCCCCTTGCTGCCCGCACTGTCTTCACTGCTGGCAGGCCTCTGTGTGCACAGCCCAGTCTCTGCCAAGGGAACAAGGGGCTTGCTCGCCCCTTGCTAGGACCTCCTCCTACAGCACTCTGGACCAGGGCACACACGCCCCTGGACCAGCAGCCTGCAAGGAAGCTGCAGCTGAGCCAGCCACAAAGGCCTGCAGCCCTGGGCAGGGAGCCTTCTGCTAAGGACAGCTTTCCCACTCCAAAGGCCTGCAGGAGTTCCTGGAGGCTCAGGCCTGCAGCGTTGTCCATCACAGAGCACTGGGTGCCCAAAGCCTCCCCTGCAGCTTCCAAGCACCCTGCAGCCCACAGGCCCTTGGCCCCCACTCTGTTGCCAGAGGCAAGTCCTAGGCAGGACTCTCGAGCTTGTAGAGCCACAGGGCCTCCAGCTTGGAAACCTGCTCAGGAACTCAGTGGCAGCCAGGCTTCACCTTCCATGCTTGGCGGCTAGCAGATGGAGCCCTCGCTCCACCGAAAAACTCTCTGCTTTGCCTTCAGCCAAGGAATCGCCTAGCTCAGCTCTCTCTGCCTCAAGCAGAAACTCGAGGGTGCATCCAGCCTGCAGAAAGAAGAGTGCCTTTTCCTGAGCACTGCTCTGCTCTGGCAGCTCCCTGAAAGCCTCCTGGCGCCTTCTCTGCCCTCACACAGTCGTGCCATTCGGCCCACCCGGGGAGCAAAGGTCCCCCTCGGCAGGGCTCAAGGTATGGCCTGTGTGTGTTTTCAGGGCTGGGAAAGGGCCGATCCAGAAGCTGGGTGTGCACTTGGGAATGGGGCCTGGTGGGCATAGCCGGCCTTCCCTGGTTGGGAAGCAGGAGATCTGGGGCCTCCGAGCTGCATGCACATCCCCTCCCTGGATGCCCCTCTTGCTTCTTCGCTGCTGCCAAGCCTCTCTCACCACACGTGCGTCTCATCGAAAGGAGCAGGCTGCTTGCCCTTCTTTGCAAGGACCTCACCCCACAGGCCTCGTTTCCTCGAACGGGAGTGCACACTGACCCAGAGCCTCCAGAGGAGCTGCTGTCTCTCCAGCCACAAAGGCCTGCAGCCGAATCCACGACAGCCTGCTGCATGGAGGGCGTCTATGGGAGAGGGCCATACATCCCAGGTGGGTGCCTCCCTGGCACCCCGCTTTCCATGGGCAAACACTGTGTGTGCCAAGTGTCTCCTGTGTGCAGAAAATGTAGCCCCGGTGCCCGCGGTGCAGGGAATCCTCTTTGGACCCAGAGCAATGTGCTAGGCAGGCCTCCCATGCTGGGAGAGCCTCCACTTCCCCCAACTGTCCAAGGGCCTCAGGAGCACACTTCGAGGGAGTGTGGGTCTGACAGGCAGAACGGCCCGAGTGAGGAACGTGGATGGCAGGCCAAAGCCAGCTCTAGGGCCTGTTCTGGCCTAGGCCACTGCCAGCCAGCAGGGCCTCAACAGAGCACAGTTCATTCGAGTAGGCCCCAGGCGGTTGCCTGTGTGTCTCTTGCACTGCTGGGAAGCTGCAGGTCCAGAGGCTGTGTGTGCCCGGGGCCACTGGGGCCTGAGCACAAAACAGTCAGGACCCCACTCTCAAGCAGGACTCCTGCCACCTCTGTGCTGCCTGCCACACCCCCTTGCTGCCCGCACTGTCTTCACTGCTGGCAGGCCTCTGTGTGCACAGCCCAGTCTCTGCCAAGGGAACAAGGGGCTTGCTCGCCCCTTGCTAGGACCTCCTCCTACAGCACTCTGGACCAGGGCACACACGCCCCTGGACCAGCAGCCTGCAAGGAAGCTGCAGCTGAGCCAGCCACAAAGGCCTGCAGCCCTGGGCAGGGAGCCTTCTGCTAAGGACAGCTTTCCCACTCCAAAGGCCTGCAGGAGTTCCTGGAGGCTCAGGTCTGCAGCGTTGTCCATCACAGAGCACTGGGTGCCCAAAGCCTCCCCTGCAGCTTCCAAGCACCCTGCAGCCCACAGGCCCTTGGCCCCCACTCTGTTGCCAGAGGCAAGTCCTAGGCAGGACTCTCGAGCTTGTAGAGCCACAGGGCCTCCAGCTTGGAAACCTGCTCAGGAACTCAGTGGCAGCCAGGCTTCACCTTCCATGCTTGTCAGCTAGCAGATGGAGCCCTCGCTCCACCGAAAAACTCTCTGCTTTGCCTTCAGCCAGGGAATCGCCTAGCTCAGCTCTCTCTGCCTCAAGCAGAAACTCGAGGGTGCATCCAGCCTGCAGAAAGAAGAGTGCCTTTTCCTGAGCACTGCTCTGCTCTGGCAGCTCCCTGAAAGCCTCCTGGCGCCTTCTCTGCCCTCACACAGTCGTGCCATTCGGCCCACCCGGGGAGCAAAGGTCCCCCTCGGCATGGCTCAGGGTATGGCCTGTGTGTGTTTTCAGGGCTGGGAAAGGGCCGATCCAGAAGCTGGGTGTGCACTTGGGAATGGGGCCTGGTGGGCATAGCCGGCCTTCCCTGGTTGGGAAGCAGGAGATCTGGGGCCTCCGAGCTGCATGCACATCCCCTCCCTGGATGCCCCTCTTGCTTCTTCGCTGCTGCCAAGCCTCTCTCATCCCACGTGCGTCTCATCGAAAGGAGCAGGCTGCTTGCCATTCTTTGCAAGGACCTCACCCCACAGGCCTCGTTTCCTCGAACAGGAGTGCACACTGACCCAGAGCCTCCAGAGGAGCTGCTGTCTCTCCAGCCACAAAGGCGTGCAGCCGAATCCACGACAGCCTGCTGCATGGAGGGCGTCTATGGGAGAGGGCCATACATCCCAGGTGGGTGCCTCCCTGGCACCCCGCTTTCCATGGGCTAACACTGTGTGTGCCAAGTGTCTCCTGTGTGCAGAAAATGTAGCCCCGGTGCCCGCGGTGCAGGGAATCCTCTTTGGACCCAGAGCAATGTGCTAGGCAGGCCTCCCATGCTGGGAGAGCCTCCACTTCCCCCAACTGTCCAAGGGCCTCAGGAGCACACTTCGAGGGAGTGTGGGTCTGACAGGCAGAACGGCCCGAGTGAGGAACGTGGATGGCAGGCCAAAGCCAGCTCTAGGGCCTGTTCTGGCCTAGGCCACTGCCAGCCAGCAGGGCCTCAACAGAGCACAGTTCATTCGAGTAGGCCCCAGGCGGTTGCCTGTGTGTCTCTTGCACTGCTGGGAAGCTGCAGTGGTCCAGAGGCTGTGTGTGCCCGGGGCCACTGGGGCCTGAGCACAAAACAGTCAGGACCCCACTCTCAAGCAGGACTCCTGCCACCTCTGTGCTGCCTGCCACACCCCCTTGCTGCCCGCACTGTCTTCACTGCTGGCAGGCCTCTGTGTGCACAGCCCAGTCTCTGCCAAGGGAACAAGGGGCTTGCTCGCCCCTTGCTAGGACCTCCTCCTACAGCACTCTGGACCAGGGCACACACGCCCCTGGACCAGCAGCCTGCAAGGAAGCTGCAGCTGAGCCAGCCACAAAGGCCTGCAGCCCTGGGCAGGGAGCCTTCTGCTAAGGACAGCTTTCCCACTCCAAAGGCCTGCAGGAGTTCCTGGAGGCTCAGGTCTGCAGCGTTGTCCATCACAGAGCACTGGGTGCCCAAAGCCTCCCCTGCAGCTTCCAAGCACCCTGCAGCCCACAGGCCCTTGGCCCCCACTCTGTTGCCAGAGGCAAGTCCTAGGCAGGACTCTCGAGCTTGTAGAGCCACAGGGCCTCCAGCTTGGAAACCTGCTCAGGAACTCAGTGGCAGCCAGGCTTCACCTTCCATGCTTGTCAGCTAGCAGATGGAGCCCTCGCTCCACCGAAAAACTCTCTGCTTTGCCTTCAGCCAAGGAATCGCCTAGCTCAGCTCTCTCTGCCTCAAGCAGAAACTCGAGGGTGCATCCAGCCTGCAGAAAGAAGAGTGCCTTTTCCTGAGCACTGCTCTGCTCTGGCAGCTCCCTGAAAGCCTCCTGGCTCCTTCTCTGCCCTCACACAGTCGTGCCATTCGGCCCACCCGGGGAGCAAAGGTCCCCCTCGGCAGGGCTCAAGGTATGGCCTGTGTGTGTTTTCAGGGCTGGGAAAGGGCCGATCCAGAAGCTGGGTGTGCACTTGGGAATGGGGCCTGGTGGGCATAGCCGGCCTTCCCTGGTTGGGAAGCAGGAGATCTGGGGCCTCCGAGCTGCATGCACATCCCCTCCCTGGATGCCCCTCTTGCTTCTTCGCTGCTGCCAAGCCTCTCTCACCACACGTGCGTCTCATCGAAAGGAGCAGGCTGCTTGCCCTTCTTTGCAAGGACCTCACCCCACAGGCCTCGTTTCCTCGAACGGGAGTGCACACTGACCCAGAGCCTCCAGAGGAGCTGCTGTCTCTCCAGCCACAAAGGCCTGCAGCCGAATCCACGACAGCCTGCTGCATGGAGGGCGTCTATGGGAGAGGGCCATACATCCCAGGTGGGTGCCTCCCTGGCACCCCGCTTTCCATGGGCAAACACTGTGTGTGCCAAGTGTCTCCTGTGTGCAGAAAATGTAGCCCCGGTGCCCGCGGTGCAGGGAATCCTCTTTTGACCCAGAGCAATGTGCTAGGCAGGCCTCCCATGCTGGAGAGCCTCCACTTCCCCCAACTGTCCAAGGGCCTCAGGAGCACACTTCGAGGGAGTGTGGGTCTGACAGGCAGAACGGCCCGAGTGAGGAACGTGGATGGCAGGCCAAAGCCAGCTCTAGGGCCTGTCTGGCCTAGGCCACTGCCAGCCAGCAGGGCCTCAACAGAGCACAGTTCATTCGAGTAGGCCCCAGGGGTTGCCTGTGTGTCTCTTGCACTGCTGGGAAGCTGCAGGTCCAGAGGCTGTGTGTGCCCGGGGCACTGGGGCCTGAGCACAAAACAGTCAGGACCCCACTCTCAAGCAGGACTCCTGCCACCTCTGTGCTGCCTGCCACACCCCCTTGCTGCCCGCACTGTCTTCACTGCTGGCAGGCCTCTGTGTGCACAGCCCAGTCTCTGCCAAGGGAACAAGGGGCTTGCTCGCCCCCTTGCTAGGACCTCCTCCTACAGCACTCTGGACCAGGGCACACACGCCCCTGGACCAGCAGCCTGCAAGGAAGCTGCAGCTGAGCCAGCCACAAAGGCCTGCAGCCCTGGGCAGGGAGCCTTCTGCTAAGGACAGCTTTCCCACTCCAAAGGCCTGCAGGAGTTCCTGGAGGCTCAGGTCTGCAGCGTTGTCCATCACAGAGCACTGGGTGCCCAAAGCCTCCCCTGCGGCTTCGAGCACCCTGCAGCCCACAGGCCCTTGGCCCCCACTCTGTTGCCAGAGGCAAGTCCTAGGCAGGACTCTCGAGCTTGTAGAGCCACAGGGCCTCCAGCTTGGAAACCTGCTCAGGAACTCAGTGGCAGCCAGGCTTCACCTTCCATGCTTGGCGGCTAGCAGATGGAGCCCTCGCTCCACCGAAAAACTCTCTGCTTTGCCTTCAGCCAAGGAATCGCCTAGCTCAGCTCTCTCTGCCTCAAGCAGAAACTCGAGGGTGCATCCAGCCTGCAGAAAGAAGAGTGCCTTTTCCTGAGCACTGCTCTGCTCTGGCAGCTCCCTGAAAGCCTCCTGGCTCCTTCTCTGCCCTCACACAGTCGTGCCATTTCGCCCACCCGGGGAGCAAAGGTCCCCCTCGGCAGGGCTCAAGGTATGGCCTGTGGTGTTTTCAGGGCTGGGAAAGGGCCGATCCAGAAGCTGGGTGTGCACTTGGGAATGGGGCCTGGTGGGCATAGCCGGCCTTCCCTGGTTGGGAAGCAGGAGATCTGGGGCCTCCGAGCTGCATGCACATCCCCTCCCTGGATGCCCCTCTTGCTTCTTCGCTGCTGCCAAGCCTCTCTCACCACACGTGCGTCTCATCGAAAGGAGCAGGCTGCTTGCCCTTCTTTGCAAGGACCTCACCCCACAGGCCTCGTTTCCTCGAACGGGAGTGCACACTGACCCAGAGCCTCCAGAGGAGCTGCTGTCTCTCCAGCCACAAAGGCCTGCAGCCGAATCCACGACAGCCTGCTGCATGGAGGGCGTCTATGGGAGAGGGCCATACATCCCAGGTGGGTGCCTCCCTGGCACCCCGCTTTCCATGGGCAAACACTGTGTGTGCCAAGTGTCTCCTGTGTGCAGAAAATGTAGCCCCGGTGCCCGCGGTGCAGGGAATCCTCTTTGGACCCAGAGCAATGTGCTAGGCAGGGCCTCCCATGCTGGGAGAGCCTCCACTTCCCCCAACTGTCCAAGGGCCTCAGGAGCACACTTCGAGGGAGTGTGGGTCTGACAGGCAGAACGGCCCGAGTGAGGAACGTGGATGGCAGGCCAAAGCCAGCTCTAGGGCCTGTTCTGGCCTAGGCCACTGCCAGCCAGCAGGGCCTCAACAGAGCACAGTTCATTCGAGTAGGCCCCAGGCGGTTGCCTGTGTGTCTCTTGCACTGCTGGGAAGCTGCAGGTCCAGAGGCTGTGTGTGCCCGGGGCCACTGGGGCCTGAGCACAAAACAGTCAGGACCCCACTCTCAAGCAGGACTCCTGCCACCTCTGTGCTGCCTGCCACACCCCCTTGCTGCCCGCACTGTCTTCACTGCTGGCAGGCCTCTGTGTGCACAGCCCAGTCTCTGCCAAGGGAACAAGGGGCTTGCTCGCCCCCTTGCTAGGACCTCCTCCTACAGCACTCTGGACCAGGGCACACACGCCCCTGGACCAGCAGCCTGCAAGGAAGCTGCAGCTGAGCCAGCCACAAAGGCCTGCAGCCCTGGGCAGGGAGCCTTCTGCTAAGGACAGCTTTCCCACTCCAAAGCCCTGCAGGAGTTCCTGGAGCCTCAGGCCTGCAGCGTTGTCCATCACAGAGCACTGGGTGCCCAAAGCCTCCCCTGCAGCTTCCAAGCACCCTGCAGCCCACAGGCCCTTGGCCCCCACTCTGTTGCCAGAGGCAAGTCCTAGGCAGGACTCTTGAGCTTGTAGAGCCACAGGGCCTCCAGCTTGGAAACCTGCTCAGGAACTCAGTGGCAGCCAGGCTTCACCTTCCATGCTTGTCAGCTAGCAGATGGAGCCCTCGCTCCACCGAAAAACTCTCTGCTTTGCCTTCAGCCAGGGAATCGCCTAGCTCAGCTCTCTCTGCCTCAAGCAGAAACTCGAGGGTGCATCCAGCCTGCAGAAAGAAGAGTGCCTTTTCCTGAGCACTGCTCTGCTCTGGCAGCTCCCTGAAAGCCTCCTGGCGCCTTCTCTGCCCTCACACAGTCGTGCCATTCGGCCCACCCGGGGAGCAAAGGTCCCCCTCGGCATGGCTCAGGGTATGGCCTGTGTGTGTTTTCAGGGCTGGGAAAGGGCCGATCCAGAAGCTGGGTGTGCACTTGGGAATGGGGCCTGGTGGGCATAGCCGGCCTTCCCTGGTTGGGAAGCAGGAGATCTGGGGCCTCCGAGCTGCATGCACATCCCCTCCCTGGATGCCCCTCTTGCTTCTTCGCTGCTGCCAAGCCTCTCTCATCCCACGTGCGTCTCATCGAAAGGAGCAGGCTGCTTGCATTCTTTGCAAGGACCTCACCCCACAGGCCTCGTTTCCTCGAACAGGAGTGCACACTGACCCAGAGCCTCCAGAGGAGCTGCTGTCTCTCCAGCCACAAAGGCGTGCAGCCGAATCCACGACAGCCTGCTGCATGGAGGGCGTCTATGGGAGAGGGCCATACATCCCAGGTGGGTGCCTCCCTGGCACCCCGCTTTCCATGGGCTAACACTGTGTGTGCCAAGTGTCTCCTGTGTGCAGAAAATGTAGCCCCGGTGCCCGCGGTGCAGGGAATCCTCTTTGGACCCAGAGCAATGTGCTAGGCAGGCCTCCCATGCTGGGAGAGCCTCCACTTCCCCCAACTGTCCAAGGGCCTCAGGAGCACACTTCGAGGGAGTGTGGGTCTGACAGGCAGAACGGCCCGAGTGAGGAACGTGGATGGCAGGCCAAAGCCAGCTCTAGGGCCTGTTCTGGCCTAGGCCACTGCCAGCCAGCAGGGCCTCAACAGAGCACAGTTCATTCGAGTAGGCCCCAGGCGGTTGCCTGTGTGTCTCTTGCACTGCTGGGAAGCTGCAGGTCCAGAGGCTGTGTGTGCCCGGGGCCACTGGGGCCTGAGCACAAAACAGTCAGGACCCCACTCTCAAGCAGGACTCCTGCCACCTCTGTGCTGCCTGCCACACCCCCTTGCTGCCCGCACTGTCTTCACTGCTGGCAGCCTCTGTGTGCACAGCCCAGTCTCTGCCAAGGGAACAAGGGGCTTGCTCGCCCCTTGCTAGGACCTCCTCCTACAGCACTCTGGACCAGGGCACACACGCCCCTGGACCAGCAGCCTGCAAGGAAGCTGCAGCTGAGCCAGCCACAAAGGCCTGCAGCCCTGGGCAGGGAGCCTTCTGCTAAGGACAGCTTTCCCACTCCAAAGGCCTGCAGGAGTTCCTGGAGGCTCAGGTCTGCAGCGTTGTCCATCACAGAGCACTGGGTGCCCAAAGCCTCCCCTGCGGCTTCCGAGCACCCTGCAGCCCACAGGCCCTTGGCCCCCACTCTGTTGCCAGAGGCAAGTCCTAGGCAGGACTCTCGAGCTTGTAGAGCCACAGGGCCTCCAGCTTGGAAACCTGCTCAGGAACTCAGAGTGGCAGCCAGGCTTCACCTTCCATGCTTGGCGGCTAGCAGATGGAGCCCTCGCTCCACCGAAAAACTCTCTGCTTTGCCTTCAGCCAAGGAATCGCCTAGCTCAGCTCTCTCTGCCTCAAGCAGAAACTCGAGGGTGCATCCAGCCTGCAGAAAGAAGAGTGCCTTTTCCTGAGCACTGCTCTGCTCTGGCAGCTCCCTGAAAGCCTCCTGGCTCCTTCTCTGCCCTCACACAGTCGTGCCATTCGGCCCACCCGGGGAGCAAAGGTCCCCCTCGGCAGGGCTCAAGGTATGGCCTGTGTGTGTTTTCAGGGCTGGGAAAGGGCCGATCCAGAAGCTGGGTGTGCACTTGGGAATGGGGCCTGGTGGGCATAGCCGGCCTTCCCTGGTTGGGAAGCAGGAGATCTGGGGCCTCCGAGCTGCATGCACATCCCCTCCCTGGATGCCCCTCTTGCTTCTTCGCTGCTGCCAAGCCTCTCTCACCACACGTGCGTCTCATCGAAAGGAGCAGGCTGCTTGCCCTTCTTTGCAAGGACCTCACCCCACAGGCCTCGTTTCCTCGAACGGGAGTGCACACTGACCCAGAGCCTCCAGAGGAGCTGCTGTCTCTCCAGCCACAAAGGCCTGCAGCCGAATCCACGACAGCCTGCTGCATGGAGGGCGTCTATGGGAGAGGGCCATACATCCCAGGTGGGTGCCTCCCTGGCACCCCGCTTTCCATGGGCAAACACTGTGTGTGCCAAGTGTCTCCTGTGTGCAGAAAATGTAGCCCCGGTGCCCGCGGTGCAGGGAATCCTCTTTGGACCCAGAGCAATGTGCTAGGCAGGCCTCCCATGCTGGGAGAGCCTCCACTTCCCCCAACTGTCCAAGGGCCTCAGGAGCACACTTCGAGGGAGTGTGGGTCTGACAGGCAGAACGGCCCGAGTGAGGAACGTGGATGGCAGGCCAAAGCCAGCTCTAGGGCCTGTTCTGGCCTAGGCCACTGCCAGCCAGCAGGGCCTCAACAGAGCACAGTTCATTCGAGTAGGCCCCAGGCGGTTGCCTGTGTGTCTCTTGCACTGCTGGGAAGCTGCAGGTCCAGAGGCTGTGTGTGCCCGGGGCCACTGGGGCCTGAGCACAAAACAGTCAGGACCCCACTCTCAAGCAGGACTCCTGCCACCTCTGTGCTGCCTGCCACACCCCCTTGCTGCCCGCACTGTCTTCACTGCTGGCAGGCCTCTGTGTGCACAGCCCAGTCTCTGCCAAGGGAACAAGGGGCTTGCTCGCCCCTTGCTAGGACCTCCTCCTACAGCACTCTGGACCAGGGCACACACGCCCCTGGACCAGCAGCCTGCAAGGAAGCTGCAGCTGAGCCAGCCACAAAGGCCTGCAGCCCTGGGCAGGGAGCCTTCTGCTAAGGACAGCTTTCCCACTCCAAAGCCCTGCAGGAGTTCCTGGAGCCTCAGGCCTGCAGCGTTGTCCATCACAGAGCACTGGGTGCCCAAAGCCTCCCCTGCAGCTTCCAAGCACCCTGCAGCCCACAGGCCCTTGGCCCCCACTCTGTTGCCAGAGGCAAGTCCTAGGCAGGACTCTCGAGCTTGTAGAGCCACAGGGCCTCCAGCTTGGAAACCTGCTCAGGAACTCAGTGGCAGCCAGGCTTCACCTTCCATGCTTGTCAGCTAGCAGATGGAGCCCTCGCTCCACCGAAAAACTCTCTGCTTTGCCTTCAGCCAGGGAATCGCCTAGCTCAGCTCTCTCTGCCTCAAGCAGAAACTCGAGGGTGCATCCAGCCTGCAGAAAGAAGAGTGCCTTTTCCTGAGCACTGCTCTGCTCTGGCAGCTCCCTGAAAGCCTCCTGGCGCCTTCTCTGCCCTCACACAGTCGTGCCATTCGGCCCACCCGGGGAGCAAAGGTCCCCCTCGGCATGGCTCAGGGTATGGCCTGTGTGTGTTTTCAGGGCTGGGAAAGGGCCGATCCAGAAGCTGGGTGTGCACTTGGGAATGGGGCCTGGTGGGCATAGCCGGCCTTCCCTGGTTGGGAAGCAGGAGATCTGGGGCCTCCGAGCTGCATGCACATCCCCTCCCTGGATGCCCCTCTTGCTTCTTCGCTGCTGCCAAGCCTCTCTCATCCCACGTGCGTCTCATCGAAAGGAGCAGGCTGCTTGCCCTTCTTTGCAAGGACCTCACCCCACAGGCCTCGTTTCCTCGAACAGGAGTGCACACTGACCCAGAGCCTCCAGAGGAGCTGCTGTCTCTCCAGCCACAAAGGCGTGCAGCCGAATCCACGACAGCCTGCTGCATGGAGGGCGTCTATGGGAGAGGGCCATACATCCCAGGTGGGTGCCTCCCTGGCACCCCGCTTTCCATGGGCTAACACTGTGTGTGCCAAGTGTCTCCTGTGTGCAGAAAATGTAGCCCCGGTGCCCGCGGTGCAGGGAATCCTCTTTGGACCCAGAGCAATGTGCTAGGCAGGCCTCCCATGCTGGGAGAGCCTCCACTTCCCCCAACTGTCCAAGGGCCTCAGGAGCACACTTCGAGGGAGTGTGGGTCTGACAGGCAGAACGGCCCGAGTGAGGAACGTGGATGGCAGGCCAATGCCAGCTCTAGGGCCTGTTCTGGCCTAGGCCACTGCCAGCCAGCAGGGCCTCAACAGAGCACAGTTCATTCGAGTAGGCCCCAGGCGGTTGCCTGTGTGTCTCTTGCACTGCTGGGAAGCTGCAGGTCCAGAGGCTGTGTGTGCCCGGGGCCACTGGGGCCTGAGCACAAAACAGTCAGGACCCCACTCTCAAGCAGGACTCCTGCCACCTCTGTGCTGCCTGCCACACCCCCTTGCTGCCCGCACTGTCTTCACTGCTGGCAGGCCTCTGTGTGCACAGCCCAGTCTCTGCCAAGGGAACAAGGGGCTTGCTCGCCCCTTGCTAGGACCTCCTCCTACAGCACTCTGGACCAGGGCACACACGCCCCTGGACCAGCAGCCTGCAAGGAAGCTGCAGCTGAGCCAGCCACAAAGGCCTGCAGCCCTGGGCAGGGAGCCTTCTGCTAAGGACAGCTTTCCCACTCCAAAGGCCTGCAGGAGTTCCTGGAGGCTCAGGTCTGCAGCGTTGTCCATCACAGAGCACTGGGTGCCCAAAGCCTCCCCTGCAGCTTCCAAGCACCCTGCAGCCCACAGGCCCTTGGCCCCCACTCTGTTGCCAGAGGCAAGTCCTAGGCAGGACTCTCGAGCTTGTAGAGCCACAGGGCCTCCAGCTTGGAAACCTGCTCAGGAACTCAGTGGCAGCCAGGCTTCACCTTCCATGCTTGTCAGCTAGCAGATGGAGCCCTCGCTCCACCGAAAAACTCTCTGCTTTGCCTTCAGCCAGGGAATCGCCTAGCTCAGCTCTCTCTGCCTCAAGCAGAAACTCGAGGGTGCATCCAGCCTGCAGAAAGAAGAGTGCCTTTTCCTGAGCACTGCTCTGCTCTGGCAGCTCCCTGAAAGCCTCCTGGCGCCTTCTCTGCCCTCACACAGTCGTGCCATTCGGCCCACCCGGGGAGCAAAGGTCCCCCTCGGCATGGCTCAGGGTATGGCCTGTGTGTGTTTTCAGGGCTGGGAAAGGGCCGATCCAGAAGCTGGGTGTGCACTTGGGAATGGGGCCTGGTGGGCATAGCCGGCCTTCCCTGGTTGGGAAGCAGGAGATCTGGGGCCTCCGAGCTGCATGCACATCCCCTTCCTGGATGCCCCTCTTGCTTCTTCGCTGCTGCCAAGCCTCTCTCATCCCACGTGCGTCTCATCGAAAGGAGCAGGCTGCTTGCCATTCTTTGCAAGGACCTCACCCCACAGGCCTCGTTTCCTCGAACAGGAGTGCACACTGACCCAGAGCCTCCAGAGGAGCTGCTGTCTCTCCAGCCACAAAGGCCTGCAGCCGAATCCACGACAGCCTGCTGCATGGAGGGCGTCTATGGGAGAGGGCCATACATCCCAGGTGGGTGCCTCCCTGGCACCCCGCTTTCCATGGGCAAACACTGTGTGTGCCAAGTGTCTCCTGTGTGCAGAAAATGTAGCCCCGGTGCCCGCGGTGCAGGGAATCCTCTTTGGACCCAGAGCAATGTGCTAGGCAGGCCTCCCATGCTGGGAGAGCCTCCACTTCCCCCAACTGTCCAAGGGCCTCAGGAGCACACTTCGAGGGAGTGTGGGTCTGACAGGCAGAACGGCCCGAGTGAGGAACGTGGATGGCAGGCCAAAGCCAGCTCTAGGGCCTGTTCTGGCCTAGGCCACTGCCAGCCAGCAGGGCCTCAACAGAGCACAGTTCATTCGAGTAGGCCCCAGGGGTTGCCTGTGTGTCTCTTGCACTGCTGGGAAGCTGCAGGTCCAGAGGCTGTGTGTGCCCGGGGCCACTGGGGCCTGAGCACAAAACAGTCAGGACCCCACTCTCAAGCAGGACTCCTGCCACCTCTGTGCTGCCTGCCACACCCCCTTGCTGCCCGCACTGTCTTCACTGCTGGCAGGCCTCTGTGTGCACAGCCCAGTCTCTGCCAAGGGAACAAGGGGCTTGCTCGCCCCTTGCTAGGACCTCCTCCTACAGCACTCTGGACCAGGGCACACACGCCCCTGGACCAGCAGCCTGCAAGGAAGCTGCAGCTGAGCCAGCCACAAAGGCCTGCAGCCCTGGGCAGGGAGCCTTCTGCTAAGGACAGCTTTCCCACTCCAAAGGCCTGCAGGAGTTCCTGGAGGCTCAGGTCTGCAGCGTTGTCCATCACAGAGCACTGGGTGCCCAAAGCCTCCCCTGCAGCTTCCAAGCACCCTGCAGCCCACAGGCCCTTGGCCCCCACTCTGTTGCCAGAGGCAAGTCCTAGGCAGGACTCTCGAGCTTGTAGAGCCACAGGGCCTCCAGCTTGGAAACCTGCTCAGGAACTCAGTGGCAGCCAGGCTTCACCTTCCATGCTTGTCAGCTAGCAGATGGAGCCCTCGCTCCACCGAAAAACTCTCTGCTTTGCCTTCAGCCAAGGAATCGCCTAGCTCAGCTCTCTCTGCCTCAAGCAGAAACTCGAGGGTGCATCCAGCCTGCAGAAAGAAGAGTGCCTTTTCCTGAGCACTGCTCTGCTCTGGCAGCTCCCTGAAAGCCTCCTGGCTCCTTCTCTGCCCTCACACAGTCGTGCCATTCGGCCCACCCGGGGAGCAAAGGTCCCCCTCGGCAGGGCTCAAGGTATGGCCTGTGTGTGTTTTCAGGGCTGGGAAAGGGCCGATCCAGAAGCTGGGTGTGCACTTGGGAATGGGGCCTGGTGGGCATAGCCGGCCTTCCCTGGTTGGGAAGCAGGAGATCTGGGGCCTCCGAGCTGCATGCACATCCCCTCCCTGGATGCCCCTCTTGCTTCTTCGCTGCTGCCAAGCCTCTCTCACCACACGTGCGTCTCATCGAAAGGAGCAGGCTGCTTGCCCTTCTTTGCAAGGACCTCACCCCACAGGCCTCGTTTCCTCGAACGGGAGTGCACACTGACCCAGAGCCTCCAGAGGAGCTGCTGTCTCTCCAGCCACAAAGGCCTGCAGCCGAATCCACGACAGCCTGCTGCATGGAGGGCGTCTATGGGAGAGGGCCATACATCCCAGGTGGGTGCCTCCCTGGCACCCCGCTTTCCATGGGCAAACACTGTGTGTGCCAAGTGTCTCCTGTGTGCAGAAAATGTAGCCCCGGTGCCCGCGGTGCAGGGAATCCTCTTTTGACCCAGAGCAATGTGCTAGGCAGGCCTCCCATGCTGGGAGAGCCTCCACTTCCCCCAACTGTCCAAGGGCCTCAGGAGCACACTTCGAGGGAGTGTGGGTCTGACAGGCAGAACGGCCCGAGTGAGGAACGTGGATGGCAGGCCAAAGCCAGCTCTAGGGCCTGTTCTGGCCTAGGCCACTGCCAGCCAGCAGGGCCTCAACAGAGCACAGTTCATTCGAGTAGGCCCCAGGGGTTGCCTGTGTGTCTCTTGCACTGCTGGGAAGCTGCAGGTCCAGAGGCTGTGTGTGCCCGGGGCCACTGGGGCCTGAGCACAAAACAGTCAGGACCCCACTCTCAAGCAGGACTCCTGCCACCTCTGTGCTGCCTGCCACACCCCCTTGCTGCCCGCACTGTCTTCACTGCTGGCAGGCCTCTGTGTGCACAGCCCAGTCTCTGCCAAGGGAACAAGGGGCTTGCTCGCCCCTTGCTAGGACCTCCTCCTACAGCACTCTGGACCAGGGCACACACGCCCCTGGACCAGCAGCCTGCAAGGAAGCTGCAGCTGAGCCAGCCACAAAGGCCTGCAGCCCTGGGCAGGGAGCCTTCTGCTAAGGACAGCTTTCCCACTCCAAAGGCCTGCAGGAGTTCCTGGAGGCTCAGGTCTGCAGCGTTGTCCATCACAGAGCACTGGGTGCCCAAAGCCTCCCCTGCGGCTTCCGAGCACCCTGCAGCCCACAGGCCCTTGGCCCCCACTCTGTTGCCAGAGGCAAGTCCTAGGCAGGACTCTCGAGCTTGTAGAGCCACAGGGCCTCCAGCTTGGAAACCTGCTCAGGAACTCAGTGGCAGCCAGGCTTCACCTTCCATGCTTGGCGGCTAGCAGATGGAGCCCTCGCTCCACCGAAAAACTCTCTGCTTTGCCTTCAGCCAAGGAATCGCCTAGCTCAGCTCTCTCTGCCTCAAGCAGAAACTCGAGGGTGCATCCAGCCTGCAGAAAGAAGAGTGCCTTTTCCTGAGCACTGCTCTGCTCTGGCAGCTCCCTGAAAGCCTCCTGGCTCCTTCTCTGCCCTCACACAGTCGTGCCATTCGGCCCACCCGGGGAGCAAAGGTCCCCCTCGGCAGGGCTCAAGGTATGGCCTGTGTGTGTTTTCAGGGCTGGGAAAGGGCCGATCCAGAAGCTGGGTGTGCACTTGGGAATGGGGCCTGGTGGGCATAGCCGGCCTTCCCTGGTTGGGAAGCAGGAGATCTGGGGCCTCCGAGCTGCATGCACATCCCCTCCCTGGATGCCCCTCTTGCTTCTTCGCTGCTGCCAAGCCTCTCTCACCACACGTGCGTCTCATCGAAAGGAGCAGGCTGCTTGCCCTTCTTTGCAAGGACCTCACCCCACAGGCCTCGTTTCCTCGAACGGGAGTGCACACTGACCCAGAGCCTCCAGAGGAGCTGCTGTCTCTCCAGCCACAAAGGCCTGCAGCCGAATCCACGACAGCCTGCTGCATGGAGGGCGTCTATGGGAGAGGGCCATACATCCCAGGTGGGTGCCTCCCTGGCACCCCGCTTTCCATGGGCAAACACTGTGTGTGCCAAGTGTCTCCTGTGTGCAGAAAATGTAGCCCCGGTGCCCGCGGTGCAGGGAATCCTCTTTGGACCCAGAGCAATGTGCTAGGCAGGCCTCCCATGCTGGGAGAGCCTCCACTTCCCCCAACTGTCCAAGGGCCTCAGGAGCACACTTCGAGGGAGTGTGGGTCTGACAGGCAGAACGGCCCGAGTGAGGAACGTGGATGGCAGGCCAAAGCCAGCTCTAGGGCCTGTTCTGGCCTAGGCCACTGCCAGCCAGCAGGGCCTCAACAGAGCACAGTTCATTCGAGTAGGCCCCAGGTGGTTGCCTGTGTGTCTCTTGCACTGCTGGGAAGCTGCAGGTCCAGAGGCTGTGTGTGCCCGGGGCCACTGGGGCCTGAGCACAAAACAGTCAGGACCCCACTCTCAAGCAGGACTCCTGCCACCTCTGTGCTGCCTGCCACACCCCCTTGCTGCCCGCACTGTCTTCACTGCTGGCAGGCCTCTGTGTGCACAGCCCAGTCTCTGCCAAGGGAACAAGGGGCTTGCTCGCCCCTTGCTAGGACCTCCTCCTACAGCACTCTGGACCAGGGCACACACGCCCCTGGACCAGCAGCCTGCAAGGAAGCTGCAGCTGAGCCAGCCACAAAGGCCTGCAGCCCTGGGCAGGGAGCCTTCTGCTAAGGACAGCTTTCCCACTCCAAAGCCCTGCAGGAGTTCCTGGAGCCTCAGGCCTGCAGCGTTGTCCATCACAGAGCACTGGGTGCCCAAAGCCTCCCCTGCAGCTTCCAAGCACCCTGCAGCCCACAGGCCCTTGGCCCCCACTCTGTTGCCAGAGGCAAGTCCTAGGCAGGACTCTCGAGCTTGTAGAGCCACAGGGCCTCCAGCTTGGAAACCTGCTCAGGAACTCAGTGGCAGCCAGGCTTCACCTTCCATGCTTGTCAGCTAGCAGATGGAGCCCTCGCTCCACCGAAAAACTCTCTGCTTTGCCTTCAGCCAGGGAATCGCCTAGCTCAGCTCTCTCTGCCTCAAGCAGAAACTCGAGGGTGCATCCAGCCTGCAGAAAGAAGAGTGCCTTTTCCTGAGCACTGCTCTGCTCTGGCAGCTCCCTGAAAGCCTCCTGGCGCCTTCTCTGCCCTCACACAGTCGTGCCATTCGGCCCACCCGGGGAGCAAAGGTCCCCCTCGGCATGGCTCAGGGTATGGCCTGTGTGTGTTTTCAGGGCTGGGAAAGGGCCGATCCAGAAGCTGGGTGTGCACTTGGGAATGGGGCCTGGTGGGCATAGCCGGCCTTCCCTGGTTGGGAAGCAGGAGATCTGGGGCCTCCGAGCTGCATGCACATCCCCTCCCTGGATGCCCCTCTTGCTTCTTCGCTGCTGCCAAGCCTCTCTCATCCCACGTGCGTCTCATCGAAAGGAGCAGGCTGCTTGCCATTCTTTGCAAGGACCTCACCCCACAGGCCTCGTTTCCTCGAACAGGAGTGCACACTGACCCAGAGCCTCCAGAGGAGCTGCTGTCTCTCCAGCCACAAAGGCCTGCAGCCGAATCCACGACAGCCTGCTGCATGGAGGGCGTCTATGGGAGAGGGCCATACATCCCAGGTGGGTGCCTCCCTGGCACCCCGCTTTCCATGGGCTAACACTGTGTGTGCCAAGTGTCTCCTGTGTGCAGAAAATGTAGCCCCGGTGCCCGCGGTGCAGGGAATCCTCTTTGGACCCAGAGCAATGTGCTAGGCAGGCCTCCCATGCTGGGAGAGCCTCCACTTCCCCCAACTGTCCAAGGGCCTCAGGAGCACACTTCGAGGGAGTGTGGGTCTGACAGGCAGAACGGCCCGAGTGAGGAACGTGGATGGCAGGCCAAAGCCAGCTCTAGGGCCTGTTCTGGCCTAGGCCACTGCCAGCCAGCAGGGCCTCAACAGAGCACAGTTCATTCGAGTAGGCCCCAGGGGTTGCCTGTGTGTCTCTTGCACTGCTGGGAAGCTGCAGGTCCAGAGGCTGTGTGTGCCCGGGGCCACTGGGGCCTGAGCACAAAACAGTCAGGACCCCACTCTCAAGCAGGACTCCTGCCACCTCTGTGCTGCCTGCCACACCCCCTTGCTGCCCGCACTGTCTTCACTGCTGGCAGGCCTCTGTGTGCACAGCCCAGTCTCTGCCAAGGGAACAAGGGGCTTGCTCGCCCCTTGCTAGGACCTCCTCCTACAGCACTCTGGACCAGGGCACACACGCCCCTGGACCAGCAGCCTGCAAGGAAGCTGCAGCTGAGCCAGCCACAAAGGCCTGCAGCCCTGGGCAGGGAGCCTTCTGCTAAGGACAGCTTTCCCACTCCAAAGGCCTGCAGGAGTTCCTGGAGGCTCAGGTCTGCAGCGTTGTCCATCACAGAGCACTGGGTGCCCAAAGCCTCCCCTGCGGCTTCCGAGCACCCTGCAGCCCACAGGCCCTTGGCCCCCACTCTGTTGCCAGAGGCAAGTCCTAGGCAGGACTCTCGAGCTTGTAGAGCCACAGGGCCTCCAGCTTGGAAACCTGCTCAGGAACTCAGTGGCAGCCAGGCTTCACCTTCCATGCTTGGCGGCTAGCAGATGGAGCCCTCGCTCCACCGAAAAACTCTCTGCTTTGCCTTCAGCCAAGGAATCGCCTAGCTCAGCTCTCTCTGCCTCAAGCAGAAACTCGAGGGTGCATCCAGCCTGCAGAAAGAAGAGTGCCTTTTCCTGAGCACTGCTCTGCTCTGGCAGCTCCCTGAAAGCCTCCTGGCTCCTTCTCTGCCCTCACACAGTCGTGCCATTCGGCCCACCCGGGGAGCAAAGGTCCCCCTCGGCAGGGCTCAAGGTATGGCCTGTGTGTGTTTTCAGGGCTGGGAAAGGGCCGATCCAGAAGCTGGGTGTGCACTTGGGAATGGGGCCTGGTGGGCATAGCCGGCCTTCCCTGGTTGGGAAGCAGGAGATCTGGGGCCTCCGAGCTGCATGCACATCCCCTCCCTGGATGCCCCTCTTGCTTCTTCGCTGCTGCCAAGCCTCTCTCACCACACGTGCGTCTCATCGAAAGGAGCAGGCTGCTTGCCCTTCTTTGCAAGGACCTCACCCCACAGGCCTCGTTTCCTCGAACGGGAGTGCACACTGACCCAGAGCCTCCAGAGGAGCTGCTGTCTCTCCAGCCACAAAGGCCTGCAGCCGAATCCACGACAGCCTGCTGCATGGAGGGCGTCTATGGGAGAGGGCCATACATCCCAGGTGGGTGCCTCCCTGGCACCCCGCTTTCCATGGGCAAACACTGTGTGTGCCAAGTGTCTCCTGTGTGCAGAAAATGTAGCCCCGGTGCCCGCGGTGCAGGGAATCCTCTTTGGACCCAGAGCAATGTGCTAGGCAGGCCTCCCATGCTGGGAGAGCCTCCACTTCCCCCAACTGTCCAAGGGCCTCAGGAGCACACTTCGAGGGAGTGTGGGTCTGACAGGCAGAACGGCCCGAGTGAGGAACGTGGATGGCAGGCCAAAGCCAGCTCTAGGGCCTGTTCTGGCCTAGGCCACTGCCAGCCAGCAGGGCCTCAACAGAGCACAGTTCATTCGAGTAGGCCCCAGGGGTTGCCTGTGTGTCTCTTGCACTGCTGGGAAGCTGCAGGTCCAGAGGCTGTGTGTGCCCGGGGCCACTGGGGCCTGAGCACAAAACAGTCAGGACCCCACTCTCAAGCAGGACTCCTGCCACCTCTGTGCTGCCTGCCACACCCCCTTGCTGCCCGCACTGTCTTCACTGCTGGCAGGCCTCTGTGTGCACAGCCCAGTCTCTGCCAAGGGAACAAGGGGCTTGCTCGCCCCTTGCTAGGACCTCCTCCTACAGCACTCTGGACCAGGGCACACACGCCCCTGGACCAGCAGCCTGCAAGGAAGCTGCAGCTGAGCCAGCCACAAAGGCCTGCAGCCCTGGGCAGGGAGCCTTCTGCTAAGGACAGCTTTCCCACTCCAAAGGCCTGCAGGAGTTCCTGGAGGCTCAGGTCTGCAGCGTTGTCCATCACAGAGCACTGGGTGCCCAAAGCCTCCCCTGCGGCTTCCGAGCACCCTGCAGCCCACAGGCCCTTGGCCCCCACTCTGTTGCCAGAGGCAAGTCCTAGGCAGGACTCTCGAGCTTGTAGAGCCACAGGGCCTCCAGCTTGGAAACCTGCTCAGGAACTCAGTGGCAGCCAGGCTTCACCTTCCATGCTTGGCGGCTAGCAGATGGAGCCCTCGCTCCACCGAAAAACTCTCTGCTTTGCCTTCAGCCAAGGAATCGCCTAGCTCAGCTCTCTCTGCCTCAAGCAGAAACTCGAGGGTGCATCCAGCCTGCAGAAAGAAGAGTGCCTTTTCCTGAGCACTGCTCTGCTCTGGCAGCTCCCTGAAAGCCTCCTGGCTCCTTCTCTGCCCTCACACAGTCGTGCCATTCGGCCCACCCGGGGAGCAAAGGTCCCCCTCGGCAGGGCTCAAGGTATGGCCTGTGTGTGTTTTCAGGGCTGGGAAAGGGCCGATCCAGAAGCTGGGTGTGCACTTGGGAATGGGGCCTGGTGGGCATAGCCGGCCTTCCCTGGTTGGGAAGCAGGAGATCTGGGGCCTCCGAGCTGCATGCACATCCCCTCCCTGGATGCCCCTCTTGCTTCTTCGCTGCTGCCAAGCCTCTCTCACCACACGTGCGTCTCATCGAAAGGAGCAGGCTGCTTGCCCTTCTTTGCAAGGACCTCACCCCACAGGCCTCGTTTCCTCGAACGGGAGTGCACACTGACCCAGAGCCTCCAGAGGAGCTGCTGTCTCTCCAGCCACAAAGGCCTGCAGCCGAATCCACGACAGCCTGCTGCATGGAGGGCGTCTATGGGAGAGGGCCATACATCCCAGGTGGGTGCCTCCCTGGCACCCCGCTTTCCATGGGCAAACACTGTGTGTGCCAAGTGTCTCCTGTGTGCAGAAAATGTAGCCCCGGTGCCCGCGGTGCAGGGAATCCTCTTTGGACCCAGAGCAATGTGCTAGGCAGGCCTCCCATGCTGGGAGAGCCTCCACTTCCCCCAACTGTCCAAGGGCCTCAGGAGCACACTTCGAGGGAGTGTGGGTCTGACAGGCAGAACGGCCCGAGTGAGGAACGTGGATGGCAGGCCAAAGCCAGCTCTAGGGCCTGTTCTGGCCTAGGCCACTGCCAGCCAGCAGGGCCTCAACAGAGCACAGTTCATTCGAGTAGGCCCCAGGCGGTTGCCTGTGTGTCTCTTGCACTGCTGGGAAGCTGCAGGTCCAGAGGCTGTGTGTGCCCGGGGCCACTGGGGCCTGAGCACAAAACAGTCAGGACCCCACTCTCAAGCAGGACTCCTGCCACCTCTGTGCTGCCTGCCACACCCCCTTGCTGCCCGCACTGTCTTCACTGCTGGCAGGCCTCTGTGTGCACAGCCCAGTCTCTGCCAAGGGAACAAGGGGCTTGCTCGCCCCTTGCTAGGACCTCCTCCTACAGCACTCTGGACCAGGGCACACACGCCCCTGGACCAGCAGCCTGCAAGGAAGCTGCAGCTGAGCCAGCCACAAAGGCCTGCAGCCCTGGGCAGGGAGCCTTCTGCTAAGGACAGCTTTCCCACTCCAAAGCCCTGCAGGAGTTCCTGGAGCCTCAGGCCTGCAGCGTTGTCCATCACAGAGCACTGGGTGCCCAAAGCCTCCCCTGCAGCTTCCAAGCACCCTGCAGCCCACAGGCCCTTGGCCCCCACTCTGTTGCCAGAGGCAAGTCCTAGGCAGGACTCTTGAGCTTGTAGAGCCACAGGGCCTCCAGCTTGGAAACCTGCTCAGGAACTCAGTGGCAGCCAGGCTTCACCTTCCATGCTTGTCAGCTAGCAGATGGAGCCCTCGCTCCACCGAAAAACTCTCTGCTTTGCCTTCAGCCAGGGAATCGCCTAGCTCAGCTCTCTCTGCCTCAAGCAGAAACTCGAGGGTGCATCCAGCCTGCAGAAAGAAGAGTGCCTTTTCCTGAGCACTGCTCTGCTCTGGCAGCTCCCTGAAAGCCTCCTGGCGCCTTCTCTGCCCTCACACAGTCGTGCCATTCGGCCCACCCGGGGAGCAAAGGTCCCCCTCGGCATGGCTCAGGGTATGGCCTGTGTGTGTTTTCAGGGCTGGGAAAGGGCCGATCCAGAAGCTGGGTGTGCACTTGGGAATGGGGCCTGGTGGGCATAGCCGGCCTTCCCTGGTTGGGAAGCAGGAGATCTGGGGCCTCCGAGCTGCATGCACATCCCCTCCCTGGATGCCCCTCTTGCTTCTTCGCTGCTGCCAAGCCTCTCTCATCCCACGTGCGTCTCATCGAAAGGAGCAGGCTGCTTGCCATTCTTTGCAAGGACCTCACCCCACAGGCCTCGTTTCCTCGAACAGGAGTGCACACTGACCCAGAGCCTCCAGAGGAGCTGCTGTCTCTCCAGCCACAAAGGCCTGCAGCCGAATCCACGACAGCCTGCTGCATGGAGGGCGTCTATGGGAGAGGGCCATACATCCCAGGTGGGTGCCTCCCTGGCACCCCGCTTTCCATGGGCTAACACTGTGTGTGCCAAGTGTCTCCTGTGTGCAGAAAATGTAGCCCCGGTGCCCGCGGTGCAGGGAATCCTCTTTGGACCCAGAGCAATGTGCTAGGCAGGCCTCCCATGCTGGGAGAGCCTCCACTTCCCCCAACTGTCCAAGGGCCTCAGGAGCACACTTCGAGGGAGTGTGGGTCTGACAGGCAGAACGGCCCGAGTGAGGAACGTGGATGGCAGGCCAAAGCCAGCTCTAGGGCCTGTTCTGGCCTAGGCCACTGCCAGCCAGCAGGGCCTCAACAGAGCACAGTTCATTCGAGTAGGCCCCAGGCGGTTGCCTGTGTGTCTCTTGCACTGCTGGGAAGCTGCAGGTCCAGAGGCTGTGTGTGCCCGGGGCCACTGGGGCCTGAGCACAAAACAGTCAGGACCCCACTCTCAAGCAGGACTCCTGCCACCTCTGTGCTGCCTGCCACACCCCCTTGCTGCCCGCACTGTCTTCACTGCTGGCAGGCCTCTGTGTGCACAGCCCAGTCTCTGCCAAGGGAACAAGGGGCTTGCTCGCCCCTTGCTAGGACCTCCTCCTACAGCACTCTGGACCAGGGCACACACGCCCCTGGACCAGCAGCCTGCAAGGAAGCTGCAGCTGAGCCAGCCACAAAGGCCTGCAGCCCTGGGCAGGGAGCCTTCTGCTAAGGACAGCTTTCCCACTCCAAAGGCCTGCAGGAGTTCCTGGAGGCTCAGGTCTGCAGCGTTGTCCATCACAGAGCACTGGGTGCCCAAAGCCTCCCCTGCGGCTTCCGAGCACCCTGCAGCCCACAGGCCCTTGGCCCCCACTCTGTTGCCAGAGGCAAGTCCTAGGCAGGACTCTCGAGCTTGTAGAGCCACAGGGCCTCCAGCTTGGAAACCTGCTCAGGAACTCAGTGGCAGCCAGGCTTCACCTTCCATGCTTGGCGGCTAGCAGATGGAGCCCTCGCTCCACCGAAAAACTCTCTGCTTTGCCTTCAGCCAAGGAATCGCCTAGCTCAGCTCTCTCTGCCTCAAGCAGAAACTCGAGGGTGCATCCAGCCTGCAGAAAGAAGAGTGCCTTTTCCTGAGCACTGCTCTGCTCTGGCAGCTCCCTGAAAGCCTCCTGGCTCCTTCTCTGCCCTCACACAGTCGTGCCATTCGGCCCACCCGGGGAGCAAAGGTCCCCCTCGGCAGGGCTCAAGGTATGGCCTGTGTGTGTTTTCAGGGCTGGGAAAGGGCCGATCCAGAAGCTGGGTGTGCACTTGGGAATGGGGCCTGGTGGGCATAGCCGGCCTTCCCTGGTTGGGAAGCAGGAGATCTGGGGCCTCCGAGCTGCATGCACATCCCCTCCCTGGATGCCCCTCTTGCTTCTTCGCTGCTGCCAAGCCTCTCTCACCACACGTGCGTCTCATCGAAAGGAGCAGGCTGCTTGCCCTTCTTTGCAAGGACCTCACCCCACAGGCCTCGTTTCCTCGAACGGGAGTGCACACTGACCCAGAGCCTCCAGAGGAGCTGCTGTCTCTCCAGCCACAAAGGCCTGCAGCCGAATCCACGACAGCCTGCTGCATGGAGGGCGTCTATGGGAGAGGGCCATACATCCCAGGTGGGTGCCTCCCTGGCACCCCGCTTTCCATGGGCAAACACTGTGTGTGCCAAGTGTCTCCTGTGTGCAGAAAATGTAGCCCCGGTGCCCGCGGTGCAGGGAATCCTCTTTGGACCCAGAGCAATGTGCTAGGCAGGCCTCCCATGCTGGGAGAGCCTCCACTTCCCCCAACTGTCCAAGGGCCTCAGGAGCACACTTCGAGGGAGTGTGGGTCTGACAGGCAGAACGGCCCGAGTGAGGAACGTGGATGGCAGGCCAAAGCCAGCTCTAGGGCCTGTTCTGGCCTAGGCCACTGCCAGCCAGCAGGGCCTCAACAGAGCACAGTTCATTCGAGTAGGCCCCAGGGGTTGCCTGTGTGTCTCTTGCACTGCTGGGAAGCTGCAGGTCCAGAGGCTGTGTGTGCCCGGGGCCACTGGGGCCTGAGCACAAAACAGTCAGGACCCCACTCTCAAGCAGGACTCCTGCCACCTCTGTGCTGCCTGCCACACCCCCTTGCTGCCCGCACTGTCTTCACTGCTGGCAGGCCTCTGTGTGCACAGCCCAGTCTCTGCCAAGGGAACAAGGGGCTTGCTCGCCCCTTGCTAGGACCTCCTCCTACAGCACTCTGGACCAGGGCACACACGCCCCTGGACCAGCAGCCTGCAAGGAAGCTGCAGCTGAGCCAGCCACAAAGGCCTGCAGCCCTGGGCAGGGAGCCTTCTGCTAAGGACAGCTTTCCCACTCCAAAGGCCTGCAGGAGTTCCTGGAGGCTCAGGTCTGCAGCGTTGTCCATCACAGAGCACTGGGTGCCCAAAGCCTCCCCTGCGGCTTCCGAGCACCCTGCAGCCCACAGGCCCTTGGCCCCCACTCTGTTGCCAGAGGCAAGTCCTAGGCAGGACTCTCGAGCTTGTAGAGCCACAGGGCCTCCAGCTTGGAAACCTGCTCAGGAACTCAGTGGCAGCCAGGCTTCACCTTCCATGCTTGGCGGCTAGCAGATGGAGCCCTCGCTCCACCGAAAAACTCTCTGCTTTGCCTTCAGCCAAGGAATCGCCTAGCTCAGCTCTCTCTGCCTCAAGCAGAAACTCGAGGGTGCATCCAGCCTGCAGAAAGAAGAGTGCCTTTTCCTGAGCACTGCTCTGCTCTGGCAGCTCCCTGAAAGCCTCCTGGCTCCTTCTCTGCCCTCACACAGTCGTGCCATTCGGCCCACCCGGGGAGCAAAGGTCCCCCTCGGCAGGGCTCAAGGTATGGCCTGTGTGTGTTTTCAGGGCTGGGAAAGGGCCGATCCAGAAGCTGGGTGTGCACTTGGGAATGGGGCCTGGTGGGCATAGCCGGCCTTCCCTGGTTGGGAAGCAGGAGATCTGGGGCCTCCGAGCTGCATGCACATCCCCTCCCTGGATGCCCCTCTTGCTTCTTCGCTGCTGCCAAGCCTCTCTCACCACACGTGCGTCTCATCGAAAGGAGCAGGCTGCTTGCCCTTCTTTGCAAGGACCTCACCCCACAGGCCTCGTTTCCTCGAACGGGAGTGCACACTGACCCAGAGCCTCCAGAGGAGCTGCTGTCTCTCCAGCCACAAAGGCCTGCAGCCGAATCCACGACAGCCTGCTGCATGGAGGGCGTCTATGGGAGAGGGCCATACATCCCAGGTGGGTGCCTCCCTGGCACCCCGCTTTCCATGGGCAAACACTGTGTGTGCCAAGTGTCTCCTGTGTGCAGAAAATGTAGCCCCGGTGCCCGCGGTGCAGGGAATCCTCTTTGGACCCAGAGCAATGTGCTAGGCAGGCCTCCCATGCTGGGAGAGCCTCCACTTCCCCCAACTGTCCAAGGGCCTCAGGAGCACACTTCGAGGGAGTGTGGGTCTGACAGGCAGAACGGCCCGAGTGAGGAACGTGGATGGCAGGCCAAAGCCAGCTCTAGGGCCTGTTCTGGCCTAGGCCACTGCCAGCCAGCAGGGCCTCAACAGAGCACAGTTCATTCGAGTAGGCCCCAGGTGGTTGCCTGTGTGTCTCTTGCACTGCTGGGAAGCTGCAGGTCCAGAGGCTGTGTGTGCCCGGGGCCACTGGGGCCTGAGCACAAAACAGTCAGGACCCCACTCTCAAGCAGGACTCCTGCCACCTCTGTGCTGCCTGCCACACCCCCTTGCTGCCCGCACTGTCTTCACTGCTGGCAGGCCTCTGTGTGCACAGCCCAGTCTCTGCCAAGGGAACAAGGGGCTTGCTCGCCCCTTGCTAGGACCTCCTCCTACAGCACTCTGGACCAGGGCACACACGCCCCTGGACCAGCAGCCTGCAAGGAAGCTGCAGCTGAGCCAGCCACAAAGGCCTGCAGCCCTGGGCAGGGAGCCTTCTGCTAAGGACAGCTTTCCCACTCCAAAGCCCTGCAGGAGTTCCTGGAGCCTCAGGCCTGCAGCGTTGTCCATCACAGAGCACTGGGTGCCCAAAGCCTCCCCTGCAGCTTCCAAGCACCCTGCAGCCCACAGGCCCTTGGCCCCCACTCTGTTGCCAGAGGCAAGTCCTAGGCAGGACTCTCGAGCTTGTAGAGCCACAGGGCCTCCAGCTTGGAAACCTGCTCAGGAACTCAGTGGCAGCCAGGCTTCACCTTCCATGCTTGTCAGCTAGCAGATGGAGCCCTCGCTCCACCGAAAAACTCTCTGCTTTGCCTTCAGCCAGGGAATCGCCTAGCTCAGCTCTCTCTGCCTCAAGCAGAAACTCGAGGGTGCATCCAGCCTGCAGAAAGAAGAGTGCCTTTTCCTGAGCACTGCTCTGCTCTGGCAGCTCCCTGAAAGCCTCCTGGCGCCTTCTCTGCCCTCACACAGTCGTGCCATTCGGCCCACCCGGGGAGCAAAGGTCCCCCTCGGCATGGCTCAGGGTATGGCCTGTGTGTGTTTTCAGGGCTGGGAAAGGGCCGATCCAGAAGCTGGGTGTGCACTTGGGAATGGGGCCTGGTGGGCATAGCCGGCCTTCCCTGGTTGGGAAGCAGGAGATCTGGGGCCTCCGAGCTGCATGCACATCCCCTCCCTGGATGCCCCTCTTGCTTCTTCGCTGCTGCCAAGCCTCTCTCATCCCACGTGCGTCTCATCGAAAGGAGCAGGCTGCTTGCCATTCTTTGCAAGGACCTCACCCCACAGGCCTCGTTTCCTCGAACAGGAGTGCACACTGACCCAGAGCCTCCAGAGGAGCTGCTGTCTCTCCAGCCACAAAGGCCTGCAGCCGAATCCACGACAGCCTGCTGCATGGAGGGCGTCTATGGGAGAGGGCCATACATCCCAGGTGGGTGCCTCCCTGGCACCCCGCTTTCCATGGGCTAACACTGTGTGTGCCAAGTGTCTCCTGTGTGCAGAAAATGTAGCCCCGGTGCCCGCGGTGCAGGGAATCCTCTTTGGACCCAGAGCAATGTGCTAGGCAGGCCTCCCATGCTGGGAGAGCCTCCACTTCCCCCAACTGTCCAAGGGCCTCAGGAGCACACTTCGAGGGAGTGTGGGTCTGACAGGCAGAACGGCCCGAGTGAGGAACGTGGATGGCAGGCCAAAGCCAGCTCTAGGGCCTGTTCTGGCCTAGGCCACTGCCAGCCAGCAGGGCCTCAACAGAGCACAGTTCATTCGAGTAGGCCCCAGGGGTTGCCTGTGTGTCTCTTGCACTGCTGGGAAGCTGCAGGTCCAGAGGCTGTGTGTGCCCGGGGCCACTGGGGCCTGAGCACAAAACAGTCAGGACCCCACTCTCAAGCAGGACTCCTGCCACCTCTGTGCTGCCTGCCACACCCCCTTGCTGCCCGCACTGTCTTCACTGCTGGCAGGCCTCTGTGTGCACAGCCCAGTCTCTGCCAAGGGAACAAGGGGCTTGCTCGCCCCTTGCTAGGACCTCCTCCTACAGCACTCTGGACCAGGGCACACACGCCCCTGGACCAGCAGCCTGCAAGGAAGCTGCAGCTGAGCCAGCCACAAAGGCCTGCAGCCCTGGGCAGGGAGCCTTCTGCTAAGGACAGCTTTCCCACTCCAAAGGCCTGCAGGAGTTCCTGGAGGCTCAGGTCTGCAGCGTTGTCCATCACAGAGCACTGGGTGCCCAAAGCCTCCCCTGCGGCTTCCGAGCACCCTGCAGCCCACAGGCCCTTGGCCCCCACTCTGTTGCCAGAGGCAAGTCCTAGGCAGGACTCTCGAGCTTGTAGAGCCACAGGGCCTCCAGCTTGGAAACCTGCTCAGGAACTCAGTGGCAGCCAGGCTTCACCTTCCATGCTTGGCGGCTAGCAGATGGAGCCCTCGCTCCACCGAAAAACTCTCTGCTTTGCCTTCAGCCAAGGAATCGCCTAGCTCAGCTCTCTCTGCCTCAAGCAGAAACTCGAGGGTGCATCCAGCCTGCAGAAAGAAGAGTGCCTTTTCCTGAGCACTGCTCTGCTCTGGCAGCTCCCTGAAAGCCTCCTGGCTCCTTCTCTGCCCTCACACAGTCGTGCCATTCGGCCCACCCGGGGAGCAAAGGTCCCCCTCGGCAGGGCTCAAGGTATGGCCTGTGTGTGTTTTCAGGGCTGGGAAAGGGCCGATCCAGAAGCTGGGTGTGCACTTGGGAATGGGGCCTGGTGGGCATAGCCGGCCTTCCCTGGTTGGGAAGCAGGAGATCTGGGGCCTCCGAGCTGCATGCACATCCCCTCCCTGGATGCCCCTCTTGCTTCTTCGCTGCTGCCAAGCCTCTCTCACCACACGTGCGTCTCATCGAAAGGAGCAGGCTGCTTGCCATTCTTTGCAAGGACCTCACCCCACAGGCCTCGTTTCCTCGAACAGGAGTGCACACTGACCCAGAGCCTCCAGAGGAGCTGCTGTCTCTCCAGCCACAAAGGCCTGCAGCCGAATCCACGACAGCCTGCTGCATGGAGGGCGTCTATGGGAGAGGGCCATACATCCCAGGTGGGTGCCTCCCTGGCACCCCGCTTTCCATGGGCTAACACTGTGTGTGCCAAGTGTCTCCTGTGTGCAGAAAATGTAGCCCCGGTGCCCGCGGTGCAGGGAATCCTCTTTGGACCCAGAGCAATGTGCTAGGCAGGCCTCCCATGCTGGGAGAGCCTCCACTTCCCCCAACTGTCCAAGGGCCTCAGGAGCACACTTCGAGGGAGTGTGGGTCTGACAGGCAGAACGGCCCGAGTGAGGAACGTGGATGGCAGGCCAAAGCCAGCTCTAGGGCCTGTTCTGGCCTAGGCCACTGCCAGCCAGCAGGGCCTCAACAGAGCACAGTTCATTCGAGTAGGCCCCAGGGGTTGCCTGTGTGTCTCTTGCACTGCTGGGAAGCTGCAGGTCCAGAGGCTGTGTGTGCCCGGGGCCACTGGGGCCTGAGCACAAAACAGTCAGGACCCCACTCTCAAGCAGGACTCCTGCCACCTCTGTGCTGCCTGCCACACCCCCTTGCTGCCCGCACTGTCTTCACTGCTGGCAGGCCTCTGTGTGCACAGCCCAGTCTCTGCCAAGGGAACAAGGGGCTTGCTCGCCCCTTGCTAGGACCTCCTCCTACAGCACTCTGGACCAGGGCACACACGCCCCTGGACCAGCAGCCTGCAAGGAAGCTGCAGCTGAGCCAGCCACAAAGGCCTGCAGCCCTGGGCAGGGAGCCTTCTGCTAAGGACAGCTTTCCCACTCCAAAGGCCTGCAGGAGTTCCTGGAGGCTCAGGTCTGCAGCGTTGTCCATCACAGAGCACTGGGTGCCCAAAGCCTCCCCTGCGGCTTCCGAGCACCCTGCAGCCCACAGGCCCTTGGCCCCCACTCTGTTGCCAGAGGCAAGTCCTAGGCAGGACTCTCGAGCTTGTAGAGCCACAGGGCCTCCAGCTTGGAAACCTGCTCAGGAACTCAGTGGCAGCCAGGCTTCACCTTCCATGCTTGGCGGCTAGCAGATGGAGCCCTCGCTCCACCGAAAAACTCTCTGCTTTGCCTTCAGCCAAGGAATCGCCTAGCTCAGCTCTCTCTGCCTCAAGCAGAAACTCGAGGGTGCATCCAGCCTGCAGAAAGAAGAGTGCCTTTTCCTGAGCACTGCTCTGCTCTGGCAGCTCCCTGAAAGCCTCCTGGCTCCTTCTCTGCCCTCACACAGTCGTGCCATTCGGCCCACCCGGGGAGCAAAGGTCCCCCTCGGCAGGGCTCAAGGTATGGCCTGTGTGTGTTTTCAGGGCTGGGAAAGGGCCGATCCAGAAGCTGGGTGTGCACTTGGGAATGGGGCCTGGTGGGCATAGCCGGCCTTCCCTGGTTGGGAAGCAGGAGATCTGGGGCCTCCGAGCTGCATGCACATCCCCTCCCTGGATGCCCCTCTTGCTTCTTCGCTGCTGCCAAGCCTCTCTCACCACACGTGCGTCTCATCGAAAGGAGCAGGCTGCTTGCCCTTCTTTGCAAGGACCTCACCCCACAGGCCTCGTTTCCTCGAACGGGAGTGCACACTGACCCAGAGCCTCCAGAGGAGCTGCTGTCTCTCCAGCCACAAAGGCCTGCAGCCGAATCCACGACAGCCTGCTGCATGGAGGGCGTCTATGGGAGAGGGCCATACATCCCAGGTGGGTGCCTCCCTGGCACCCCGCTTTCCATGGGCAAACACTGTGTGTGCCAAGTGTCTCCTGTGTGCAGAAAATGTAGCCCCGGTGCCCGCGGTGCAGGGAATCCTCTTTGGACCCAGAGCAATGTGCTAGGCAGGCCTCCCATGCTGGGAGAGCCTCCACTTCCCCCAACTGTCCAAGGGCCTCAGGAGCACACTTCGAGGGAGTGTGGGTCTGACAGGCAGAACGGCCCGAGTGAGGAACGTGGATGGCAGGCCAAAGCCAGCTCTAGGGCCTGTTCTGGCCTAGGCCACTGCCAGCCAGCAGGGCCTCAACAGAGCACAGTTCATTCGAGTAGGCCCCAGGGGTTGCCTGTGTGTCTCTTGCACTGCTGGGAAGCTGCAGGTCCAGAGGCTGTGTGTGCCCGGGGCCACTGGGGCCTGAGCACAAAACAGTCAGGACCCCACTCTCAAGCAGGACTCCTGCCACCTCTGTGCTGCCTGCCACACCCCCTTGCTGCCCGCACTGTCTTCACTGCTGGCAGGCCTCTGTGTGCACAGCCCAGTCTCTGCCAAGGGAACAAGGGGCTTGCTCGCCCCTTGCTAGGACCTCCTCCTACAGCACTCTGGACCAGGGCACACACGCCCCTGGACCAGCAGCCTGCAAGGAAGCTGCAGCTGAGCCAGCCACAAAGGCCTGCAGCCCTGGGCAGGGAGCCTTCTGCTAAGGACAGCTTTCCCACTCCAAAGGCCTGCAGGAGTTCCTGGAGGCTCAGGTCTGCAGCGTTGTCCATCACAGAGCACTGGGTGCCCAAAGCCTCCCCTGCGGCTTCCGAGCACCCTGCAGCCCACAGGCCCTTGGCCCCCACTCTGTTGCCAGAGGCAAGTCCTAGGCAGGACTCTCGAGCTTGTAGAGCCACAGGGCCTCCAGCTTGGAAACCTGCTCAGGAACTCAGTGGCAGCCAGGCTTCACCTTCCATGCTTGGCGGCTAGCAGATGGAGCCCTCGCTCCACCGAAAAACTCTCTGCTTTGCCTTCAGCCAAGGAATCGCCTAGCTCAGCTCTCTCTGCCTCAAGCAGAAACTCGAGGGTGCATCCAGCCTGCAGAAAGAAGAGTGCCTTTTCCTGAGCACTGCTCTGCTCTGGCAGCTCCCTGAAAGCCTCCTGGCTCCTTCTCTGCCCTCACACAGTCGTGCCATTCGGCCCACCCGGGGAGCAAAGGTCCCCCTCGGCAGGGCTCAAGGTATGGCCTGTGTGTGTTTTCAGGGCTGGGAAAGGGCCGATCCAGAAGCTGGGTGTGCACTTGGGAATGGGGCCTGGTGGGCATAGCCGGCCTTCCCTGGTTGGGAAGCAGGAGATCTGGGGCCTCCGAGCTGCATGCACATCCCCTCCCTGGATGCCCCTCTTGCTTCTTCGCTGCTGCCAAGCCTCTCTCACCACACGTGCGTCTCATCGAAAGGAGCAGGCTGCTTGCCCTTCTTTGCAAGGACCTCACCCCACAGGCCTCGTTTCCTCGAACGGGAGTGCACACTGACCCAGAGCCTCCAGAGGAGCTGCTGTCTCTCCAGCCACAAAGGCCTGCAGCCGAATCCACGACAGCCTGCTGCATGGAGGGCGTCTATGGGAGAGGGCCATACATCCCAGGTGGGTGCCTCCCTGGCACCCCGCTTTCCATGGGCAAACACTGTGTGTGCCAAGTGTCTCCTGTGTGCAGAAAATGTAGCCCCGGTGCCCGCGGTGCAGGGAATCCTCTTTGGACCCAGAGCAATGTGCTAGGCAGGCCTCCCATGCTGGGAGAGCCTCCACTTCCCCCAACTGTCCAAGGGCCTCAGGAGCACACTTCGAGGGAGTGTGGGTCTGACAGGCAGAACGGCCCGAGTGAGGAACGTGGATGGCAGGCCAAAGCCAGCTCTAGGGCCTGTTCTGGCCTAGGCCACTGCCAGCCAGCAGGGCCTCAACAGAGCACAGTTCATTCGAGTAGGCCCCAGGTGGTTGCCTGTGTGTCTCTTGCACTGCTGGGAAGCTGCAGGTCCAGAGGCTGTGTGTGCCCGGGGCCACTGGGGCCTGAGCACAAAACAGTCAGGACCCCACTCTCAAGCAGGACTCCTGCCACCTCTGTGCTGCCTGCCACACCCCCTTGCTGCCCGCACTGTCTTCACTGCTGGCAGGCCTCTGTGTGCACAGCCCAGTCTCTGCCAAGGGAACAAGGGGCTTGCTCGCCCCTTGCTAGGACCTCCTCCTACAGCACTCTGGACCAGGGCACACACGCCCCTGGACCAGCAGCCTGCAAGGAAGCTGCAGCTGAGCCAGCCACAAAGGCCTGCAGCCCTGGGCAGGGAGCCTTCTGCTAAGGACAGCTTTCCCACTCCAAAGCCCTGCAGGAGTTCCTGGAGCCTCAGGCCTGCAGCGTTGTCCATCACAGAGCACTGGGTGCCCAAAGCCTCCCCTGCAGCTTCCAAGCACCCTGCAGCCCACAGGCCCTTGGCCCCCACTCTGTTGCCAGAGGCAAGTCCTAGGCAGGACTCTCGAGCTTGTAGAGCCACAGGGCCTCCAGCTTGGAAACCTGCTCAGGAACTCAGTGGCAGCCAGGCTTCACCTTCCATGCTTGTCAGCTAGCAGATGGAGCCCTCGCTCCACCGAAAAACTCTCTGCTTTGCCTTCAGCCAGGGAATCGCCTAGCTCAGCTCTCTCTGCCTCAAGCAGAAACTCGAGGGTGCATCCAGCCTGCAGAAAGAAGAGTGCCTTTTCCTGAGCACTGCTCTGCTCTGGCAGCTCCCTGAAAGCCTCCTGGCGCCTTCTCTGCCCTCACACAGTCGTGCCATTCGGCCCACCCGGGGAGCAAAGGTCCCCCTCGGCATGGCTCAGGGTATGGCCTGTGTGTGTTTTCAGGGCTGGGAAAGGGCCGATCCAGAAGCTGGGTGTGCACTTGGGAATGGGGCCTGGTGGGCATAGCCGGCCTTCCCTGGTTGGGAAGCAGGAGATCTGGGGCCTCCGAGCTGCATGCACATCCCCTCCCTGGATGCCCCTCTTGCTTCTTCGCTGCTGCCAAGCCTCTCTCATCCCACGTGCGTCTCATCGAAAGGAGCAGGCTGCTTGCCATTCTTTGCAAGGACCTCACCCCACAGGCCTCGTTTCCTCGAACAGGAGTGCACACTGACCCAGAGCCTCCAGAGGAGCTGCTGTCTCTCCAGCCACAAAGGCCTGCAGCCGAATCCACGACAGCCTGCTGCATGGAGGGCGTCTATGGGAGAGGGCCATACATCCCAGGTGGGTGCCTCCCTGGCACCCCGCTTTCCATGGGCTAACACTGTGTGTGCCAAGTGTCTCCTGTGTGCAGAAAATGTAGCCCCGGTGCCCGCGGTGCAGGGAATCCTCTTTGGACCCAGAGCAATGTGCTAGGCAGGCCTCCCATGCTGGGAGAGCCTCCACTTCCCCCAACTGTCCAAGGGCCTCAGGAGCACACTTCGAGGGAGTGTGGGTCTGACAGGCAGAACGGCCCGAGTGAGGAACGTGGATGGCAGGCCAAAGCCAGCTCTAGGGCCTGTTCTGGCCTAGGCCACTGCCAGCCAGCAGGGCCTCAACAGAGCACAGTTCATTCGAGTAGGCCCCAGGGGTTGCCTGTGTGTCTCTTGCACTGCTGGGAAGCTGCAGGTCCAGAGGCTGTGTGTGCCCGGGGCCACTGGGGCCTGAGCACAAAACAGTCAGGACCCCACTCTCAAGCAGGACTCCTGCCACCTCTGTGCTGCCTGCCACACCCCCTTGCTGCCCGCACTGTCTTCACTGCTGGCAGGCCTCTGTGTGCACAGCCCAGTCTCTGCCAAGGGAACAAGGGGCTTGCTCGCCCCTTGCTAGGACCTCCTCCTACAGCACTCTGGACCAGGGCACACACGCCCCTGGACCAGCAGCCTGCAAGGAAGCTGCAGCTGAGCCAGCCACAAAGGCCTGCAGCCCTGGGCAGGGAGCCTTCTGCTAAGGACAGCTTTCCCACTCCAAAGGCCTGCAGGAGTTCCTGGAGGCTCAGGTCTGCAGCGTTGTCCATCACAGAGCACTGGGTGCCCAAAGCCTCCCCTGCGGCTTCCGAGCACCCTGCAGCCCACAGGCCCTTGGCCCCCACTCTGTTGCCAGAGGCAAGTCCTAGGCAGGACTCTCGAGCTTGTAGAGCCACAGGGCCTCCAGCTTGGAAACCTGCTCAGGAACTCAGTGGCAGCCAGGCTTCACCTTCCATGCTTGGCGGCTAGCAGATGGAGCCCTCGCTCCACCGAAAAACTCTCTGCTTTGCCTTCAGCCAAGGAATCGCCTAGCTCAGCTCTCTCTGCCTCAAGCAGAAACTCGAGGGTGCATCCAGCCTGCAGAAAGAAGAGTGCCTTTTCCTGAGCACTGCTCTGCTCTGGCAGCTCCCTGAAAGCCTCCTGGCTCCTTCTCTGCCCTCACACAGTCGTGCCATTCGGCCCACCCGGGGAGCAAAGGTCCCCCTCGGCAGGGCTCAAGGTATGGCCTGTGTGTGTTTTCAGGGCTGGGAAAGGGCCGATCCAGAAGCTGGGTGTGCACTTGGGAATGGGGCCTGGTGGGCATAGCCGGCCTTCCCTGGTTGGGAAGCAGGAGATCTGGGGCCTCCGAGCTGCATGCACATCCCCTCCCTGGATGCCCCTCTTGCTTCTTCGCTGCTGCCAAGCCTCTCTCACCACACGTGCGTCTCATCGAAAGGAGCAGGCTGCTTGCCCTTCTTTGCAAGGACCTCACCCCACAGGCCTCGTTTCCTCGAACGGGAGTGCACACTGACCCAGAGCCTCCAGAGGAGCTGCTGTCTCTCCAGCCACAAAGGCCTGCAGCCGAATCCACGACAGCCTGCTGCATGGAGGGCGTCTATGGGAGAGGGCCATACATCCCAGGTGGGTGCCTCCCTGGCACCCCGCTTTCCATGGGCAAACACTGTGTGTGCCAAGTGTCTCCTGTGTGCAGAAAATGTAGCCCCGGTGCCCGCGGTGCAGGGAATCCTCTTTGGACCCAGAGCAATGTGCTAGGCAGGCCTCCCATGCTGGGAGAGCCTCCACTTCCCCCAACTGTCCAAGGGCCTCAGGAGCACACTTCGAGGGAGTGTGGGTCTGACAGGCAGAACGGCCCGAGTGAGGAACGTGGATGGCAGGCCAAAGCCAGCTCTAGGGCCTGTTCTGGCCTAGGCCACTGCCAGCCAGCAGGGCCTCAACAGAGCACAGTTCATTCGAGTAGGCCCCAGGCGGTTGCCTGTGTGTCTCTTGCACTGCTGGGAAGCTGCAGGTCCAGAGGCTGTGTGTGCCCGGGGCCACTGGGGCCTGAGCACAAAACAGTCAGGACCCCACTCTCAAGCAGGACTCCTGCCACCTCTGTGCTGCCTGCCACACCCCCTTGCTGCCCGCACTGTCTTCACTGCTGGCAGGCCTCTGTGTGCACAGCCCAGTCTCTGCCAAGGGAACAAGGGGCTTGCTCGCCCCTTGCTAGGACCTCCTCCTACAGCACTCTGGACCAGGGCACACACGCCCCTGGACCAGCAGCCTGCAAGGAAGCTGCAGCTGAGCCAGCCACAAAGGCCTGCAGCCCTGGGCAGGGAGCCTTCTGCTAAGGACAGCTTTCCCACTCCAAAGCCCTGCAGGAGTTCCTGGAGCCTCAGGCCTGCAGCGTTGTCCATCACAGAGCACTGGGTGCCCAAAGCCTCCCCTGCAGCTTCCAAGCACCCTGCAGCCCACAGGCCCTTGGCCCCCACTCTGTTGCCAGAGGCAAGTCCTAGGCAGGACTCTCGAGCTTGTAGAGCCACAGGGCCTCCAGCTTGGAAACCTGCTCAGGAACTCAGTGGCAGCCAGGCTTCACCTTCCATGCTTGTCAGCTAGCAGATGGAGCCCTCGCTCCACCGAAAAACTCTCTGCTTTGCCTTCAGCCAGGGAATCGCCTAGCTCAGCTCTCTCTGCCTCAAGCAGAAACTCGAGGGTGCATCCAGCCTGCAGAAAGAAGAGTGCCTTTTCCTGAGCACTGCTCTGCTCTGGCAGCTCCCTGAAAGCCTCCTGGCGCCTTCTCTGCCCTCACACAGTCGTGCCATTCGGCCCACCCGGGGAGCAAAGGTCCCCCTCGGCATGGCTCAGGGTATGGCCTGTGTGTGTTTTCAGGGCTGGGAAAGGGCCGATCCAGAAGCTGGGTGTGCACTTGGGAATGGGGCCTGGTGGGCATAGCCGGCCTTCCCTGGTTGGGAAGCAGGAGATCTGGGGCCTCCGAGCTGCATGCACATCCCCTCCCTGGATGCCCCTCTTGCTTCTTCGCTGCTGCCAAGCCTCTCTCATCCCACGTGCGTCTCATCGAAAGGAGCAGGCTGCTTGCCATTCTTTGCAAGGACCTCACCCCACAGGCCTCGTTTCCTCGAACAGGAGTGCACACTGACCCAGAGCCTCCAGAGGAGCTGCTGTCTCTCCAGCCACAAAGGCCTGCAGCCGAATCCACGACAGCCTGCTGCATGGAGGGCGTCTATGGGAGAGGGCCATACATCCCAGGTGGGTGCCTCCCTGGCACCCCGCTTTCCATGGGCTAACACTGTGTGTGCCAAGTGTCTCCTGTGTGCAGAAAATGTAGCCCCGGTGCCCGCGGTGCAGGGAATCCTCTTTGGACCCAGAGCAATGTGCTAGGCAGGCCTCCCATGCTGGGAGAGCCTCCACTTCCCCCAACTGTCCAAGGGCCTCAGGAGCACACTTCGAGGGAGTGTGGGTCTGACAGGCAGAACGGCCCGAGTGAGGAACGTGGATGGCAGGCCAAAGCCAGCTCTAGGGCCTGTTCTGGCCTAGGCCACTGCCAGCCAGCAGGGCCTCAACAGAGCACAGTTCATTCGAGTAGGCCCCAGGGGTTGCCTGTGTGTCTCTTGCACTGCTGGGAAGCTGCAGGTCCAGAGGCTGTGTGTGCCCGGGGCCACTGGGGCCTGAGCACAAAACAGTCAGGACCCCACTCTCAAGCAGGACTCCTGCCACCTCTGTGCTGCCTGCCACACCCCCTTGCTGCCCGCACTGTCTTCACTGCTGGCAGGCCTCTGTGTGCACAGCCCAGTCTCTGCCAAGGGAACAAGGGGCTTGCTCGCCCCTTGCTAGGACCTCCTCCTACAGCACTCTGGACCAGGGCACACACGCCCCTGGACCAGCAGCCTGCAAGGAAGCTGCAGCTGAGCCAGCCACAAAGGCCTGCAGCCCTGGGCAGGGAGCCTTCTGCTAAGGACAGCTTTCCCACTCCAAAGGCCTGCAGGAGTTCCTGGAGGCTCAGGTCTGCAGCGTTGTCCATCACAGAGCACTGGGTGCCCAAAGCCTCCCCTGCGGCTTCCGAGCACCCTGCAGCCCACAGGCCCTTGGCCCCCACTCTGTTGCCAGAGGCAAGTCCTAGGCAGGACTCTCGAGCTTGTAGAGCCACAGGGCCTCCAGCTTGGAAACCTGCTCAGGAACTCAGTGGCAGCCAGGCTTCACCTTCCATGCTTGGCGGCTAGCAGATGGAGCCCTCGCTCCACCGAAAAACTCTCTGCTTTGCCTTCAGCCAAGGAATCGCCTAGCTCAGCTCTCTCTGCCTCAAGCAGAAACTCGAGGGTGCATCCAGCCTGCAGAAAGAAGAGTGCCTTTTCCTGAGCACTGCTCTGCTCTGGCAGCTCCCTGAAAGCCTCCTGGCGCCTTCTCTGCCCTCACACAGTCGTGCCATTCGGCCCACCCGGGGAGCAAAGGTCCCCCTCGGCAGGGCTCAAGGTATGGCCTGTGTGTGTTTTCAGGGCTGGGAAAGGGCCGATCCAGAAGCTGGGTGTGCACTTGGGAATGGGGCCTGGTGGGCATAGCCGGCCTTCCCTGGTTGGGAAGCAGGAGATCTGGGGCCTCCGAGCTGCATGCACATCCCCTCCCTGGATGCCCCTCTTGCTTCTTCGCTGCTGCCAAGCCTCTCTCACCACACGTGCGTCTCATCGAAAGGAGCAGGCTGCTTGCCCTTCTTTGCAAGGACCTCACCCCACAGGCCTCGTTTCCTCGAACGGGAGTGCACACTGACCCAGAGCCTCCAGAGGAGCTGCTGTCTCTCCAGCCACAAAGGCCTGCAGCCGAATCCACGACAGCCTGCTGCATGGAGGGCGTCTATGGGAGAGGGCCATACATCCCAGGTGGGTGCCTCCCTGGCACCCCGCTTTCCATGGGCAAACACTGTGTGTGCCAAGTGTCTCCTGTGTGCAGAAAATGTAGCCCCGGTGCCCGCGGTGCAGGGAATCCTCTTTGGACCCAGAGCAATGTGCTAGGCAGGCCTCCCATGCTGGGAGAGCCTCCACTTCCCCCAACTGTCCAAGGGCCTCAGGAGCACACTTCGAGGGAGTGTGGGTCTGACAGGCAGAACGGCCCGAGTGAGGAACGTGGATGGCAGGCCAAAGCCAGCTCTAGGGCCTGTTCTGGCCTAGGCCACTGCCAGCCAGCAGGGCCTCAACAGAGCACAGTTCATTCGAGTAGGCCCCAGGCGGTTGCCTGTGTGTCTCTTGCACTGCTGGGAAGCTGCAGGTCCAGAGGCTGTGTGTGCCCGGGGCCACTGGGGCCTGAGCACAAAACAGTCAGGACCCCACTCTCAAGCAGGACTCCTGCCACCTCTGTGCTGCCTGCCACACCCCCTTGCTGCCCGCACTGTCTTCACTGCTGGCAGGCCTCTGTGTGCACAGCCCAGTCTCTGCCAAGGGAACAAGGGGCTTGCTCGCCCCTTGCTAGGACCTCCTCCTACAGCACTCTGGACCAGGGCACACACGCCCCTGGACCAGCAGCCTGCAAGGAAGCTGCAGCTGAGCCAGCCACAAAGGCCTGCAGCCCTGGGCAGGGAGCCTTCTGCTAAGGACAGCTTTCCCACTCCAAAGCCCTGCAGGAGTTCCTGGAGGCTCAGGTCTGCAGCGTTGTCCATCACAGAGCACTGGGTGCCCAAAGCCTCCCCTGCGGCTTCCGAGCACCCTGCAGCCCACAGGCCCTTGGCCCCCACTCTGTTGCCAGAGGCAAGTCCTAGGCAGGACTCTCGAGCTTGTAGAGCCACAGGGCCTCCAGCTTGGAAACCTGCTCAGGAACTCAGTGGCAGCCAGGCTTCACCTTCCATGCTTGGCGGCTAGCAGATGGAGCCCTCGCTCCACCGAAAAACTCTCTGCTTTGCCTTCAGCCAAGGAATCGCCTAGCTCAGCTCTCTCTGCCTCAAGCAGAAACTCGAGGGTGCATCCAGCCTGCAGAAAGAAGAGTGCCTTTTCCTGAGCACTGCTCTGCTCTGGCAGCTCCCTGAAAGCCTCCTGGCTCCTTCTCTGCCCTCACACAGTCGTGCCATTCGGCCCACCCGGGGAGCAAAGGTCCCCCTCGGCAGGGCTCAAGGTATGGCCTGTGTGTGTTTTCAGGGCTGGGAAAGGGCCGATCCAGAAGCTGGGTGTGCACTTGGGAATGGGGCCTGGTGGGCATAGCCGGCCTTCCCTGGTTGGGAAGCAGGAGATCTGGGGCCTCCGAGCTGCATGCACATCCCCTCCCTGGATGCCCCTCTTGCTTCTTCGCTGCTGCCAAGCCTCTCTCACCACACGTGCGTCTCATCGAAAGGAGCAGGCTGCTTGCCCTTCTTTGCAAGGACCTCACCCCACAGGCCTCGTTTCCTCGAACGGGAGTGCACACTGACCCAGAGCCTCCAGAGGAGCTGCTGTCTCTCCAGCCACAAAGGCCTGCAGCCGAATCCACGACAGCCTGCTGCATGGAGGGCGTCTATGGGAGAGGGCCATACATCCCAGGTGGGTGCCTCCCTGGCACCCCGCTTTCCATGGGCAAACACTGTGTGTGCCAAGTGTCTCCTGTGTGCAGAAAATGTAGCCCCGGTGCCCGCGGTGCAGGGAATCCTCTTTGGACCCAGAGCAATGTGCTAGGCAGGCCTCCCATGCTTGGAGAGCCTCCACTTCCCCCAACTGTCCAAGGGCCTCAGGAGCACACTTCGAGGGAGTGTGGGTCTGACAGGCAGAACGGCCCGAGTGAGGAACGTGGATGGCAGGCCAAAGCCAGCTCTAGGGCCTGTTCTGGCCTAGGCCACTGCCAGCCAGCAGGGCCTCAACAGAGCACAGTTCATTCGAGTAGGCCCCAGGCGGTTGCCTGTGTGTCTCTTGCACTGCTGGGAAGCTGCAGGTCCAGAGGCTGTGTGTGCCCGGGGCCACTGGGGCCTGAGCACAAAACAGTCAGGACCCCACTCTCAAGCAGGACTCCTGCCACCTCTGTGCTGCCTGCCACACCCCCTTGCTGCCCGCACTGTCTTCACTGCTGGCAGGCCTCTGTGTGCACAGCCCAGTCTCTGCCAAGGGAACAAGGGGCTTGCTCGCCCCTTGCTAGGACCTCCTCCTACAGCACTCTGGACCAGGGCACACACGCCCCTGGACCAGCAGCCTGCAAGGAAGCTGCAGCTGAGCCAGCCACAAAGGCCTGCAGCCCTGGGCAGGGAGCCTTCTGCTAAGGACAGCTTTCCCACTCCAAAGCCCTGCAGGAGTTCCTGGAGCCTCAGGCCTGCAGCGTTGTCCATCACAGAGCACTGGGTGCCCAAAGCCTCCCCTGCAGCTTCCAAGCACCCTGCAGCCCACAGGCCCTTGGCCCCCACTCTGTTGCCAGAGGCAAGTCCTAGGCAGGACTCTCGAGCTTGTAGAGCCACAGGGCCTCCAGCTTGGAAACCTGCTCAGGAACTCAGTGGCAGCCAGGCTTCACCTTCCATGCTTGTCAGCTAGCAGATGGAGCCCTCGCTCCACCGAAAAACTCTCTGCTTTGCCTTCAGCCAGGGAATCGCCTAGCTCAGCTCTCTCTGCCTCAAGCAGAAACTCGAGGGTGCATCCAGCCTGCAGAAAGAAGAGTGCCTTTTCCTGAGCACTGCTCTGCTCTGGCAGCTCCCTGAAAGCCTCCTGGCGCCTTCTCTGCCCTCACACAGTCGTGCCATTCGGCCCACCCGGGGAGCAAAGGTCCCCCTCGGCATGGCTCAGGGTATGGCCTGTGTGTGTTTTCAGGGCTGGGAAAGGGCCGATCCAGAAGCTGGGTGTGCACTTGGGAATGGGGCCTGGTGGGCATAGCCGGCCTTCCCTGGTTGGGAAGCAGGAGATCTGGGGCCTCCGAGCTGCATGCACATCCCCTCCCTGGATGCCCCTCTTGCTTCTTCGCTGCTGCCAAGCCTCTCTCATCCCACGTGCGTCTCATCGAAAGGAGCAGGCTGCTTGCCATTCTTTGCAAGGACCTCACCCCACAGGCCTCGTTTCCTCGAACAGGAGTGCACACTGACCCAGAGCCTCCAGAGGAGCTGCTGTCTCTCCAGCCACAAAGGCGTGCAGCCGAATCCACGACAGCCTGCTGCATGGAGGGCGTCTATGGGAGAGGGCCATACATCCCAGGTGGGTGCCTCCCTGGCACCCCGCTTTCCATGGGCTAACACTGTGTGTGCCAAGTGTCTCCTGTGTGCAGAAAATGTAGCCCCGGTGCCCGCGGTGCAGGGAATCCTCTTTGGACCCAGAGCAATGTGCTAGGCAGGCCTCCCATGCTGGGAGAGCCTCCACTTCCCCCAACTGTCCAAGGGCCTCAGGAGCACACTTCGAGGGAGTGTGGGTCTGACAGGCAGAACGGCCCGAGTGAGGAACGTGGATGGCAGGCCAAAGCCAGCTCTAGGGCCTGTTCTGGCCTAGGCCACTGCCAGCCAGCAGGGCCTCAACAGAGCACAGTTCATTCGAGTAGGCCCCAGGCGGTTGCCTGTGTGTCTCTTGCACTGCTGGGAAGCTGCAGGTCCAGAGGCTGTGTGTGCCCGGGGCCACTGGGGCCTGAGCACAAAACAGTCAGGACCCCACTCTCAAGCAGGACTCCTGCCACCTCTGTGCTGCCTGCCACACCCCCTTGCTGCCCGCACTGTCTTCACTGCTGGCAGGCCTCTGTGTGCACAGCCCAGTCTCTGCCAAGGGAACAAGGGGCTTGCTCGCCCCTTGCTAGGACCTCCTCCTACAGCACTCTGGACCAGGGCACACACGCCCCTGGACCAGCAGCCTGCAAGGAAGCTGCAGCTGAGCCAGCCACAAAGGCCTGCAGCCCTGGGCAGGGAGCCTTCTGCTAAGGACAGCTTTCCCACTCCAAAGGCCTGCAGGAGTTCCTGGAGGCTCAGGTCTGCAGCGTTGTCCATCACAGAGCACTGGGTGCCCAAAGCCTCCCCTGCAGCTTCCAAGCACCCTGCAGCCCACAGGCCCTTGGCCCCCACTCTGTTGCCAGAGGCAAGTCCTAGGCAGGACTCTCGAGCTTGTAGAGCCACAGGGCCTCCAGCTTGGAAACCTGCTCAGGAACTCAGTGGCAGCCAGGCTTCACCTTCCATGCTTGTCAGCTAGCAGATGGAGCCCTCGCTCCACCGAAAAACTCTCTGCTTTGCCTTCAGCCAGGGAATCGCCTAGCTCAGCTCTCTCTGCCTCAAGCAGAAACTCGAGGGTGCATCCAGCCTGCAGAAAGAAGAGTGCCTTTTCCTGAGCACTGCTCTGCTCTGGCAGCTCCCTGAAAGCCTCCTGGCGCCTTCTCTGCCCTCACACAGTCGTGCCATTCGGCCCACCGGGGAGCAAAGGTCCCCCTCGGCATGGCTCAGGGTATGGCCTGTGTGTGTTTTCAGGGCTGGGAAAGGGCCGATCCAGAAGCTGGGTGTGCACTTGGGAATGGGGCCTGGTGGGCATAGCCGGCCTTCCCTGGTTGGGAAGCAGGAGATCTGGGGCCTCCGAGCTGCATGCACATCCCCTTCCTGGATGCCCCTCTTGCTTCTTCGCTGCTGCCAAGCCTCTCTCATCCCACGTGCGTCTCATCGAAAGGAGCAGGCTGCTTGCCATTCTTTGCAAGGACCTCACCCCACAGGCCTCGTTTCCTCGAACAGGAGTGCACACTGACCCAGAGCCTCCAGAGGAGCTGCTGTCTCTCCAGCCACAAAGGCCTGCAGCCGAATCCACGACAGCCTGCTGCATGGAGGGCGTCTATGGAGAGGGCCATACATCCCAGGTGGGTGCCTCCCTGGCACCCCGCTTTCCATGGGCAAACACTGTGTGTGCCAAGTGTCTCCTGTGTGCAGAAAATGTAGCCCCGGTGCCCGCGGTGCAGGGAATCCTCTTTGGACCCAGAGCAATGTGCTAGGCAGGCCTCCCATGCTGGGAGAGCCTCCACTTCCCCCAACTGTCCAAGGGCCTCAGGAGCACACTTCGAGGGAGTGTGGGTCTGACAGGCAGAACGGCCCGAGTGAGGAACGTGGATGGCAGGCCAAAGCCAGCTCTAGGGCCTGTTCTGGCCTAGGCCACTGCCAGCCAGCAGGGCCTCAACAGAGCACAGTTCATTCGAGTAGGCCCCAGGCGGTTGCCTGTGTGTCTCTTGCACTGCTGGGAAGCTGCAGGTCCAGAGGCTGTGTGTGCCCGGGGCCACTGGGGCCTGAGCACAAAACAGTCAGGACCCCACTCTCAAGCAGGACTCCTGCCACCTCTGTGCTGCCTGCCACACCCCCTTGCTGCCCGCACTGTCTTCACTGCTGGCAGGCCTCTGTGTGCACAGCCAGTCTCTGCCAAGGGAACAAGGGGCTTGCTCGCCCCTTGCTAGGACCTCCTCCTACAGCACTCTGGACCAGGGCACACACGCCCCTGGACCAGCAGCCTGCAAGGAAGCTGCAGCTGAGCCAGCCACAAAGGCCTGCAGCCCTGGGCAGGGAGCCTTCTGCTAAGGACAGCTTTCCCACTCCAAAGGCCTGCAGGAGTTCCTGGAGCCTCAGGTCTGCAGCGTTGTCCATCACAGAGCACTGGGTGCCCAAAGCCTCCCCTGCAGCTTCCAAGCACCCTGCAGCCCACAGGCCCTTGGCCCCCACTCTGTTGCCAGAGGCAAGTCCTAGGCAGGACTCTCGAGCTTGTAGAGCCACAGGGCCTCCAGCTTGGAAACCTGCTCAGGAACTCAGTGGCAGCCAGGCTTCACCTTCCATGCTTGTCAGCTAGCAGATGGAGCCCTCGCTCCACCGAAAAACTCTCTGCTTTGCCTTCAGCCAAGGAATCGCCTAGCTCAGCTCTCTCTGCCTCAAGCAGAAACTCGAGGGTGCATCCAGCCTGCAGAAAGAAGAGTGCCTTTTCCTGAGCACTGCTCTGCTCTGGCAGCTCCCTGAAAGCCTCCTGGCTCCTTCTCTGCCCTCACACAGTCGTGCCATTCGGCCCACCCGGGGAGCAAAGGTCCCCCTCGGCAGGGCTCAAGGTATGGCCTGTGTGTGTTTTCAGGGCTGGGAAAGGGCCGATCCAGAAGCTGGGTGTGCACTTGGGAATGGGGCCTGGTGGGCATAGCCGGCCTTCCCTGGTTGGGAAGCAGGAGATCTGGGGCCTCCGAGCTGCATGCACATCCCCTCCCTGGATGCCCCTCTTGCTTCTTCGCTGCTGCCAAGCCTCTCTCACCACACGTGCGTCTCATCGAAAGGAGCAGGCTGCTTGCCCTTCTTTAAAAGGACCTCACCCCACAGGCCTCGTTTCCTCGAACGGGAGTGCACACTGACCCAGAGCCTCCAGAGGAGCTGCTGTCTCTCCAGCCACAAAGGCCTGCAGCCGAATCCACGACAGCCTGCTGCATGGAGGGCGTCTATGGGAGAGGGCCATACATCCCAGGTGGGTGCCTCCCTGGCACCCCGCTTTCCATGGGCAAACACTGTGTGTGCCAAGTGTCTCCTGTGTGCAGAAAATGTAGCCCCGGTGCCCGCGGTGCAGGGAATCCTCTTTTGACCCAGAGCAATGTGCTAGGCAGGCCTCCCATGCTGGGAGAGCCTCCACTTCCCCCAACTGTCCAAGGGCCTCAGGAGCACACTTCGAGGGAGTGTGGGTCTGACAGGCAGAACGGCCCGAGTGAGGAACGTGGATGGCAGGCCAAAGCCAGCTCTAGGGCCTGTTCTGGCCTAGGCCACTGCCAGCCAGCAGGGCCTCAACAGAGCACAGTTCATTCGAGTAGGCCCCAGGGGTTGCCTGTGTGTCTCTTGCACTGCTGGGAAGCTGCAGGTCCAGAGGCTGTGTGTGCCCGGGGCCACTGGGGCCTGAGCACAAAACAGTCAGGACCCCACTCTCAAGCAGGACTCCTGCCACCTCTGTGCTGCCTGCCACACCCCCTTGCTGCCCGCACTGTCTTCACTGCTGGCAGGCCTCTGTGTGCACAGCCCAGTCTCTGCCAAGGGAACAAGGGGCTTGCTCGCCCCTTGCTAGGACCTCCTCCTACAGCACTCTGGACCAGGGCACACACGCCCCTGGACCAGCAGCCTGCAAGGAAGCTGCAGCTGAGCCAGCCACAAAGGCCTGCAGCCCTGGGCAGGGAGCCTTCTGCTAAGGACAGCTTTCCCACTCCAAAGGCCTGCAGGAGTTCCTGGAGGCTCAGGTCTGCAGCGTTGTCCATCACAGAGCACTGGGTGCCCAAAGCCTCCCCTGCGGCTTCCGAGCACCCTGCAGCCCACAGGCCCTTGGCCCCCACTCTGTTGCCAGAGGCAAGTCCTAGGCAGGACTCTCGAGCTTGTAGAGCCACAGGGCCTCCAGCTTGGAAACCTGCTCAGGAACTCAGTGGCAGCCAGGCTTCACCTTCCATGCTTGGCGGCTAGCAGATGGAGCCCTCGCTCCACCGAAAAACTCTCTGCTTTGCCTTCAGCCAAGGAATCGCCTAGCTCAGCTCTCTCTGCCTCAAGCAGAAACTCGAGGGTGCATCCAGCCTGCAGAAAGAAGAGTGCCTTTTCCTGAGCACTGCTCTGCTCTGGCAGCTCCCTGAAAGCCTCCTGGCTCCTTCTCTGCCCTCACACAGTCGTGCCATTCGGCCCACCCGGGGAGCAAAGGTCCCCCTCGGCAGGGCTCAAGGTATGGCCTGTGTGTGTTTTCAGGGCTGGGAAAGGGCCGATCCAGAAGCTGGGTGTGCACTTGGGAATGGGGCCTGGTGGGCATAGCCGGCCTTCCCTGGTTGGGAAGCAGGAGATCTGGGGCCTCCGAGCTGCATGCACATCCCCTCCCTGGATGCCCCTCTTGCTTCTTCGCTGCTGCCAAGCCTCTCTCACCACACGTGCGTCTCATCGAAAGGAGCAGGCTGCTTGCCCTTCTTTGCAAGGACCTCACCCCACAGGCCTCGTTTCCTCGAACGGGAGTGCACACTGACCCAGAGCCTCCAGAGGAGCTGCTGTCTCTCCAGCCACAAAGGCCTGCAGCCGAATCCACGACAGCCTGCTGCATGGAGGGCGTCTATGGGAGAGGGCCATACATCCCAGGTGGGTGCCTCCCTGGCACCCCGCTTTCCATGGGCAAACACTGTGTGTGCCAAGTGTCTCCTGTGTGCAGAAAATGTAGCCCCGGTGCCCGCGGTGCAGGGAATCCTCTTTGGACCCAGAGCAATGTGCTAGGCAGGCCTCCCATGCTGGGAGAGCCTCCACTTCCCCCAACTGTCCAAGGGCCTCAGGAGCACACTTCGAGGGAGTGTGGGTCTGACAGGCAGAACGGCCCGAGTGAGGAACGTGGATGGCAGGCCAAAGCCAGCTCTAGGGCCTGTTCTGGCCTAGGCCACTGCCAGCCAGCAGGGCCTCAACAGAGCACAGTTCATTCGAGTAGGCCCCAGGTGGTTGCCTGTGTGTCTCTTGCACTGCTGGGAAGCTGCAGGTCCAGAGGCTGTGTGTGCCCGGGGCCACTGGGGCCTGAGCACAAAACAGTCAGGACCCCACTCTCAAGCAGGACTCCTGCCACCTCTGTGCTGCCTGCCACACCCCCTTGCTGCCCGCACTGTCTTCACTGCTGGCAGGCCTCTGTGTGCACAGCCCAGTCTCTGCCAAGGGAACAAGGGGCTTGCTCGCCCCTTGCTAGGACCTCCTCCTACAGCACTCTGGACCAGGGCACACACGCCCCTGGACCAGCAGCCTGCAAGGAAGCTGCAGCTGAGCCAGCCACAAAGGCCTGCAGCCCTGGGCAGGGAGCCTTCTGCTAAGGACAGCTTTCCCACTCCAAAGCCCTGCAGGAGTTCCTGGAGCCTCAGGCCTGCAGCGTTGTCCATCACAGAGCACTGGGTGCCCAAAGCCTCCCCTGCAGCTTCCAAGCACCCTGCAGCCCACAGGCCCTTGGCCCCCACTCTGTTGCCAGAGGCAAGTCCTAGGCAGGACTCTCGAGCTTGTAGAGCCACAGGGCCTCCAGCTTGGAAACCTGCTCAGGAACTCAGTGGCAGCCAGGCTTCACCTTCCATGCTTGTCAGCTAGCAGATGGAGCCCTCGCTCCACCGAAAAACTCTCTGCTTTGCCTTCAGCCAGGGAATCGCCTAGCTCAGCTCTCTCTGCCTCAAGCAGAAACTCGAGGGTGCATCCAGCCTGCAGAAAGAAGAGTGCCTTTTCCTGAGCACTGCTCTGCTCTGGCAGCTCCCTGAAAGCCTCCTGGCGCCTTCTCTGCCCTCACACAGTCGTGCCATTCGGCCCACCCGGGGAGCAAAGGTCCCCCTCGGCATGGCTCAGGGTATGGCCTGTGTGTGTTTTCAGGGCTGGGAAAGGGCCGATCCAGAAGCTGGGTGTGCACTTGGGAATGGGGCCTGGTGGGCATAGCCGGCCTTCCCTGGTTGGGAAGCAGGAGATCTGGGGCCTCCGAGCTGCATGCACATCCCCTCCCTGGATGCCCCTCTTGCTTCTTCGCTGCTGCCAAGCCTCTCTCATCCCACGTGCGTCTCATCGAAAGGAGCAGGCTGCTTGCCATTCTTTGCAAGGACCTCACCCCACAGGCCTCGTTTCCTCGAACAGGAGTGCACACTGACCCAGAGCCTCCAGAGGAGCTGCTGTCTCTCCAGCCACAAAGGCCTGCAGCCGAATCCACGACAGCCTGCTGCATGGAGGGCGTCTATGGGAGAGGGCCATACATCCCAGGTGGGTGCCTCCCTGGCACCCCGCTTTCCATGGGCTAACACTGTGTGTGCCAAGTGTCTCCTGTGTGCAGAAAATGTAGCCCCGGTGCCCGCGGTGCAGGGAATCCTCTTTGGACCCAGAGCAATGTGCTAGGCAGGCCTCCCATGCTGGGAGAGCCTCCACTTCCCCCAACTGTCCAAGGGCCTCAGGAGCACACTTCGAGGGAGTGTGGGTCTGACAGGCAGAACGGCCCGAGTGAGGAACGTGGATGGCAGGCCAAAGCCAGCTCTAGGGCCTGTTCTGGCCTAGGCCACTGCCAGCCAGCAGGGCCTCAACAGAGCACAGTTCATTCGAGTAGGCCCCAGGGGTTGCCTGTGTGTCTCTTGCACTGCTGGGAAGCTGCAGGTCCAGAGGCTGTGTGTGCCCGGGGCCACTGGGGCCTGAGCACAAAACAGTCAGGACCCCACTCTCAAGCAGGACTCCTGCCACCTCTGTGCTGCCTGCCACACCCCCTTGCTGCCCGCACTGTCTTCACTGCTGGCAGGCCTCTGTGTGCACAGCCCAGTCTCTGCCAAGGGAACAAGGGGCTTGCTCGCCCCTTGCTAGGACCTCCTCCTACAGCACTCTGGACCAGGGCACACACGCCCCTGGACCAGCAGCCTGCAAGGAAGCTGCAGCTGAGCCAGCCACAAAGGCCTGCAGCCCTGGGCAGGGAGCCTTCTGCTAAGGACAGCTTTCCCACTCCAAAGCCCTGCAGGAGTTCCTGGAGGCTCAGGTCTGCAGCGTTGTCCATCACAGAGCACTGGGTGCCCAAAGCCTCCCCTGCGGCTTCCGAGCACCCTGCAGCCCACAGGCCCTTGGCCCCCACTCTGTTGCCAGAGGCAAGTCCTAGGCAGGACTCTCGAGCTTGTAGAGCCACAGGGCCTCCAGCTTGGAAACCTGCTCAGGAACTCAGTGGCAGCCAGGCTTCACCTTCCATGCTTGGCGGCTAGCAGATGGAGCCCTCGCTCCACCGAAAAACTCTCTGCTTTGCCTTCAGCCAAGGAATCGCCTAGCTCAGCTCTCTCTGCCTCAAGCAGAAACTCGAGGGTGCATCCAGCCTGCAGAAAGAAGAGTGCCTTTTCCTGAGCACTGCTCTGCTCTGGCAGCTCCCTGAAAGCCTCCTGGCGCCTTCTCTGCCCTCACACAGTCGTGCCATTCGGCCCACCCGGGGAGCAAAGGTCCCCCTCGGCAGGGCTCAAGGTATGGCCTGTGTGTGTTTTCAGGGCTGGGAAAGGGCCGATCCAGAAGCTGGGTGTGCACTTGGGAATGGGGCCTGGTGGGCATAGCCGGCCTTCCCTGGTTGGGAAGCAGGAGATCTGGGGCCTCCGAGCTGCATGCACATCCCCTCCCTGGATGCCCCTCTTGCTTCTTCGCTGCTGCCAAGCCTCTCTCACCACACGTGCGTCTCATCGAAAGGAGCAGGCTGCTTGCCCTTCTTTGCAAGGACCTCACCCCACAGGCCTCGTTTCCTCGAACGGGAGTGCACACTGACCCAGAGCCTCCAGAGGAGCTGCTGTCTCTCCAGCCACAAAGGCCTGCAGCCGAATCCACGACAGCCTGCTGCATGGAGGGCGTCTATGGGAGAGGGCCATACATCCCAGGTGGGTGCCTCCCTGGCACCCCGCTTTCCATGGGCAAACACTGTGTGTGCCAAGTGTCTCCTGTGTGCAGAAAATGTAGCCCCGGTGCCCGCGGTGCAGGGAATCCTCTTTGGACCCAGAGCAATGTGCTAGGCAGGCCTCCCATGCTGGGAGAGCCTCCACTTCCCCCAACTGTCCAAGGGCCTCAGGAGCACACTTCGAGGGAGTGTGGGTCTGACAGGCAGAACGGCCCGAGTGAGGAACGTGGATGGCAGGCCAAAGCCAGCTCTAGGGCCTGTTCTGGCCTAGGCCACTGCCAGCCAGCAGGGCCTCAACAGAGCACAGTTCATTCGAGTAGGCCCCAGGCGGTTGCCTGTGTGTCTCTTGCACTGCTGGGAAGCTGCAGGTCCAGAGGCTGTGTGTGCCCGGGGCCACTGGGGCCTGAGCACAAAACAGTCAGGACCCCACTCTCAAGCAGGACTCCTGCCACCTCTGTGCTGCCTGCCACACCCCCTTGCTGCCCGCACTGTCTTCACTGCTGGCAGGCCTCTGTGTGCACAGCCCAGTCTCTGCCAAGGGAACAAGGGGCTTGCTCGCCCCTTGCTAGGACCTCCTCCTACAGCACTCTGGACCAGGGCACACACGCCCCTGGACCAGCAGCCTGCAAGGAAGCTGCAGCTGAGCCAGCCACAAAGGCCTGCAGCCCTGGGCAGGGAGCCTTCTGCTAAGGACAGCTTTCCCACTCCAAAGGCCTGCAGGAGTTCCTGGAGGCTCAGGTCTGCAGCGTTGTCCATCACAGAGCACTGGGTGCCCAAAGCCTCCCCTGCGGCTTCCGAGCACCCTGCAGCCCACAGGCCCTTGGCCCCCACTCTGTTGCCAGAGGCAAGTCCTAGGCAGGACTCTCGAGCTTGTAGAGCCACAGGGCCTCCAGCTTGGAAACCTGCTCAGGAACTCAGTGGCAGCCAGGCTTCACCTTCCATGCTTGGCGGCTAGCAGATGGAGCCCTCGCTCCACCGAAAAACTCTCTGCTTTGCCTTCAGCCAAGGAATCGCCTAGCTCAGCTCTCTCTGCCTCAAGCAGAAACTCGAGGGTGCATCCAGCCTGCAGAAAGAAGAGTGCCTTTTCCTGAGCACTGCTCTGCTCTGGCAGCTCCCTGAAAGCCTCCTGGCTCCTTCTCTGCCCTCACACAGTCGTGCCATTCGGCCCACCCGGGGAGCAAAGGTCCCCCTCGGCAGGGCTCAAGGTATGGCCTGTGTGTGTTTTCAGGGCTGGGAAAGGGCCGATCCAGAAGCTGGGTGTGCACTTGGGAATGGGGCCTGGTGGGCATAGCCGGCCTTCCCTGGTTGGGAAGCAGGAGATCTGGGGCCTCCGAGCTGCATGCACATCCCCTCCCTGGATGCCCCTCTTGCTTCTTCGCTGCTGCCAAGCCTCTCTCACCACACGTGCGTCTCATCGAAAGGAGCAGGCTGCTTGCCCTTCTTTGCAAGGACCTCACCCCACAGGCCTCGTTTCCTCGAACAGGAGTGCACACTGACCCAGAGCCTCCAGAGGAGCTGCTGTCTCTCCAGCCACAAAGGCCTGCAGCCGAATCCACGACAGCCTGCTGCATGGAGGGCGTCTATGGGAGAGGGCCATACATCCCAGGTGGGTGCCTCCCTGGCACCCCGCTTTCCATGGGCAAACACTGTGTGTGCCAAGTGTCTCCTGTGTGCAGAAAATGTAGCCCCGGTGCCCGCGGTGCAGGGAATCCTCTTTGGACCCAGAGCAATGTGCTAGGCAGGCCTCCCATGCTGGGAGAGCCTCCACTTCCCCCAACTGTCCAAGGGCCTCAGGAGCACACTTCGAGGGAGTGTGGGTCTGACAGGCAGAACGGCCCGAGTGAGGAACGTGGATGGCAGGCCAAAGCCAGCTCTAGGGCCTGTTCTGGCCTAGGCCACTGCCAGCCAGCAGGGCCTCAACAGAGCACAGTTCATTCGAGTAGGCCCCAGGCGGTTGCCTGTGTGTCTCTTGCACTGCTGGGAAGCTGCAGGTCCAGAGGCTGTGTGTGCCCGGGGCCACTGGGGCCTGAGCACAAAACAGTCAGGACCCCACTCTCAAGCAGGACTCCTGCCACCTCTGTGCTGCCTGCCACACCCCCTTGCTGCCCGCACTGTCTTCACTGCTGGCAGGCCTCTGTGTGCACAGCCCAGTCTCTGCCAAGGGAACAAGGGGCTTGCTCGCCCCTTGCTAGGACCTCCTCCTACAGCACTCTGGACCAGGGCACACACGCCCCTGGACCAGCAGCCTGCAAGGAAGCTGCAGCTGAGCCAGCCACAAAGGCCTGCAGCCCTGGGCAGGGAGCCTTCTGCTAAGGACAGCTTTCCCACTCCAAAGCCCTGCAGGAGTTCCTGGAGCCTCAGGCCTGCAGCGTTGTCCATCACAGAGCACTGGGTGCCCAAAGCCTCCCCTGCAGCTTCCAAGCACCCTGCAGCCCACAGGCCCTTGGCCCCCACTCTGTTGCCAGAGGCAAGTCCTAGGCAGGACTCTCGAGCTTGTAGAGCCACAGGGCCTCCAGCTTGGAAACCTGCTCAGGAACTCAGTGGCAGCCAGGCTTCACCTTCCATGCTTGTCAGCTAGCAGATGGAGCCCTCGCTCCACCGAAAAACTCTCTGCTTTGCCTTCAGCCAGGGAATCGCCTAGCTCAGCTCTCTCTGCCTCAAGCAGAAACTCGAGGGTGCATCCAGCCTGCAGAAAGAAGAGTGCCTTTTCCTGAGCACTGCTCTGCTCTGGCAGCTCCCTGAAAGCCTCCTGGCGCCTTCTCTGCCCTCACACAGTCGTGCCATTCGGCCCACCCGGGGAGCAAAGGTCCCCCTCGGCATGGCTCAGGGTATGGCCTGTGTGTGTTTTCAGGGCTGGGAAAGGGCCGATCCAGAAGCTGGGTGTGCACTTGGGAATGGGGCCTGGTGGGCATAGCCGGCCTTCCCTGGTTGGGAAGCAGGAGATCTGGGGCCTCCGAGCTGCATGCACATCCCCTCCCTGGATGCCCCTCTTGCTTCTTCGCTGCTGCCAAGCCTCTCTCATCCCACGTGCGTCTCATCGAAAGGAGCAGGCTGCTTGCCATTCTTTGCAAGGACCTCACCCCACAGGCCTCGTTTCCTCGAACAGGAGTGCACACTGACCCAGAGCCTCCAGAGGAGCTGCTGTCTCTCCAGCCACAAAGGCGTGCAGCCGAATCCACGACAGCCTGCTGCATGGAGGGCGTCTATGGGAGAGGGCCATACATCCCAGGTGGGTGCCTCCCTGGCACCCCGCTTTCCATGGGCTAACACTGTGTGTGCCAAGTGTCTCCTGTGTGCAGAAAATGTAGCCCCGGTGCCCGCGGTGCAGGGAATCCTCTTTGGACCCAGAGCAATGTGCTAGGCAGGCCTCCCATGCTGGGAGAGCCTCCACTTCCCCCAACTGTCCAAGGGCCTCAGGAGCACACTTCGAGGGAGTGTGGGTCTGACAGGCAGAACGGCCCGAGTGAGGAACGTGGATGGCAGGCCAAAGCCAGCTCTAGGGCCTGTTCTGGCCTAGGCCACTGCCAGCCAGCAGGGCCTCAACAGAGCACAGTTCATTCGAGTAGGCCCCAGGCGGTTGCCTGTGTGTCTCTTGCACTGCTGGGAAGCTGCAGGTCCAGAGGCTGTGTGTGCCCGGGGCCACTGGGGCCTGAGCACAAAACAGTCAGGACCCCACTCTCAAGCAGGACTCCTGCCACCTCTGTGCTGCCTGCCACACCCCCTTGCTGCCCGCACTGTCTTCACTGCTGGCAGGCCTCTGTGTGCACAGCCCAGTCTCTGCCAAGGGAACAAGGGGCTTGCTCGCCCCTTGCTAGGACCTCCTCCTACAGCACTCTGGACCAGGGCACACACGCCCCTGGACCAGCAGCCTGCAAGGAAGCTGCAGCTGAGCCAGCCACAAAGGCCTGCAGCCCTGGGCAGGGAGCCTTCTGCTAAGGACAGCTTTCCCACTCCAAAGGCCTGCAGGAGTTCCTGGAGGCTCAGGTCTGCAGCGTTGTCCATCACAGAGCACTGGGTGCCCAAAGCCTCCCCTGCAGCTTCCAAGCACCCTGCAGCCCACAGGCCCTTGGCCCCCACTCTGTTGCCAGAGGCAAGTCCTAGGCAGGACTCTCGAGCTTGTAGAGCCACAGGGCCTCCAGCTTGGAAACCTGCTCAGGAACTCAGTGGCAGCCAGGCTTCACCTTCCATGCTTGTCAGCTAGCAGATGGAGCCCTCGCTCCACCGAAAAACTCTCTGCTTTGCCTTCAGCCAGGGAATCGCCTAGCTCAGCTCTCTCTGCCTCAAGCAGAAACTCGAGGGTGCATCCAGCCTGCAGAAAGAAGAGTGCCTTTTCCTGAGCACTGCTCTGCTCTGGCAGCTCCCTGAAAGCCTCCTGGCGCCTTCTCTGCCCTCACATAGTCGTGCCATTCGGCCCACCCGGGGAGCAAAGGTCCCCCTCGGCATGGCTCAGGGTATGGCCTGTGTGTGTTTTCAGGGCTGGGAAAGGGCCGATCCAGAAGCTGGGTGTGCACTTGGGAATGGGGCCTGGTGGGCATAGCCGGCCTTCCCTGGTTGGGAAGCAGGAGATCTGGGGCCTCCGAGCTGCATGCACATCCCCTTCCTGGATGCCCCTCTTGCTTCTTCGCTGCTGCCAAGCCTCTCTCATCCCACGTGCGTCTCATCGAAAGGAGCAGGCTGCTTGCCATTCTTTGCAAGGACCTCACCCCACAGGCCTCGTTTCCTCGAACAGGAGTGCACACTGACCCAGAGCCTCCAGAGGAGCTGCTGTCTCTCCAGCCACAAAGGCCTGCAGCCGAATCCACGACAGCCTGCTGCATGGAGGGCGTCTATGGGAGAGGGCCATACATCCCAGGTGGGTGCCTCCCTGGCACCCCGCTTTCCATGGGCAAACACTGTGTGTGCCAAGTGTCTCCTGTGTGCAGAAAATGTAGCCCCGGTGCCCGCGGTGCAGGGAATCCTCTTTGGACCCAGAGCAATGTGCTAGGCAGGCCTCCCATGCTGGGAGAGCCTCCACTTCCCCCAACTGTCCAAGGGCCTCAGGAGCACACTTCGAGGGAGTGTGGGTCTGACAGGCAGAACGGCCCGAGTGAGGAACGTGGATGGCAGGCCAAAGCCAGCTCTAGGGCCTGTTCTGGCCTAGGCCACTGCCAGCCAGCAGGGCCTCAACAGAGCACAGTTCATTCGAGTAGGCCCCAGGCGGTTGCCTGTGTGTCTCTTGCACTGCTGGGAAGCTGCAGGTCCAGAGGCTGTGTGTGCCCGGGGCCACTGGGGCCTGAGCACAAAACAGTCAGGACCCCACTCTCAAGCAGGACTCCTGCCACCTCTGTGCTGCCTGCCACACCCCCTTGCTGCCCGCACTGTCTTCACTGCTGGCAGGCCTCTGTGTGCACAGCCCAGTCTCTGCCAAGGGAACAAGGGGCTTGCTCGCCCCTTGCTAGGACCTCCTCCTACAGCACTCTGGACCAGGGCACACACGCCCCTGGACCAGCAGCCTGCAAGGAAGCTGCAGCTGAGCCAGCCACAAAGGCCTGCAGCCCTGGGCAGGGAGCCTTCTGCTAAGGACAGCTTTCCCACTCCAAAGGCCTGCAGGAGTTCCTGGAGCCTCAGGTCTGCAGCGTTGTCCATCACAGAGCACTGGGTGCCCAAAGCCTCCCCTGCAGCTTCCAAGCACCCTGCAGCCCACAGGCCCTTGGCCCCCACTCTGTTGCCAGAGGCAAGTCCTAGGCAGGACTCTCGAGCTTGTAGAGCCACAGGGCCTCCAGCTTGGAAACCTGCTCAGGAACTCAGTGGCAGCCAGGCTTCACCTTCCATGCTTGTCAGCTAGCAGATGGAGCCCTCGCTCCACCGAAAAACTCTCTGCTTTGCCTTCAGCCAAGGAATCGCCTAGCTCAGCTCTCTCTGCCTCAAGCAGAAACTCGAGGGTGCATCCAGCCTGCAGAAAGAAGAGTGCCTTTTCCTGAGCACTGCTCTGCTCTGGCAGCTCCCTGAAAGCCTCCTGGCTCCTTCTCTGCCCTCACACAGTCGTGCCATTCGGCCCACCCGGGGAGCAAAGGTCCCCCTCGGCAGGGCTCAAGGTATGGCCTGTGTGTGTTTTCAGGGCTGGGAAAGGGCCGATCCAGAAGCTGGGTGTGCACTTGGGAATGGGGCCTGGTGGGCATAGCCGGCCTTCCCTGGTTGGGAAGCAGGAGATCTGGGGCCTCCGAGCTGCATGCACATCCCCTCCCTGGATGCCCCTCTTGCTTCTTCGCTGCTGCCAAGCCTCTCTCACCACACGTGCGTCTCATCGAAAGGAGCAGGCTGCTTGCCCTTCTTTAAAAGGACCTCACCCCACAGGCCTCGTTTCCTCGAACGGGAGTGCACACTGACCCAGAGCCTCCAGAGGAGCTGCTGTCTCTCCAGCCACAAAGGCCTGCAGCCGAATCCACGACAGCCTGCTGCATGGAGGGCGTCTATGGGAGAGGGCCATACATCCCAGGTGGGTGCCTCCCTGGCACCCCGCTTTCCATGGGCAAACACTGTGTGTGCCAAGTGTCTCCTGTGTGCAGAAAATGTAGCCCCGGTGCCCGCGGTGCAGGGAATCCTCTTTTGACCCAGAGCAATGTGCTAGGCAGGCCTCCCATGCTGGGAGAGCCTCCACTTCCCCCAACTGTCCAAGGGCCTCAGGAGCACACTTCGAGGGAGTGTGGGTCTGACAGGCAGAACGGCCCGAGTGAGGAACGTGGATGGCAGGCCAAAGCCAGCTCTAGGGCCTGTTCTGGCCTAGGCCACTGCCAGCCAGCAGGGCCTCAACAGAGCACAGTTCATTCGAGTAGGCCCCAGGGGTTGCCTGTGTGTCTCTTGCACTGCTGGGAAGCTGCAGGTCCAGAGGCTGTGTGTGCCCGGGGCCACTGGGGCCTGAGCACAAAACAGTCAGGACCCCACTCTCAAGCAGGACTCCTGCCACCTCTGTGCTGCCTGCCACACCCCCTTGCTGCCCGCACTGTCTTCACTGCTGGCAGGCCTCTGTGTGCACAGCCCAGTCTCTGCCAAGGGAACAAGGGGCTTGCTCGCCCCTTGCTAGGACCTCCTCCTACAGCACTCTGGACCAGGGCACACACGCCCCTGGACCAGCAGCCTGCAAGGAAGCTGCAGCTGAGCCAGCCACAAAGGCCTGCAGCCCTGGGCAGGGAGCCTTCTGCTAAGGACAGCTTTCCCACTCCAAAGGCCTGCAGGAGTTCCTGGAGGCTCAGGTCTGCAGCGTTGTCCATCACAGAGCACTGGGTGCCCAAAGCCTCCCCTGCGGCTTCCGAGCACCCTGCAGCCCACAGGCCCTTGGCCCCCACTCTGTTGCCAGAGGCAAGTCCTAGGCAGGACTCTCGAGCTTGTAGAGCCACAGGGCCTCCAGCTTGGAAACCTGCTCAGGAACTCAGTGGCAGCCAGGCTTCACCTTCCATGCTTGGCGGCTAGCAGATGGAGCCCTCGCTCCACCGAAAAACTCTCTGCTTTGCCTTCAGCCAAGGAATCGCCTAGCTCAGCTCTCTCTGCCTCAAGCAGAAACTCGAGGGTGCATCCAGCCTGCAGAAAGAAGAGTGCCTTTTCCTGAGCACTGCTCTGCTCTGGCAGCTCCCTGAAAGCCTCCTGGCTCCTTCTCTGCCCTCACACAGTCGTGCCATTCGGCCCACCCGGGGAGCAAAGGTCCCCCTCGGCAGGGCTCAAGGTATGGCCTGTGTGTGTTTTCAGGGCTGGGAAAGGGCCGATCCAGAAGCTGGGTGTGCACTTGGGAATGGGGCCTGGTGGGCATAGCCGGCCTTCCCTGGTTGGGAAGCAGGAGATCTGGGGCCTCCGAGCTGCATGCACATCCCCTCCCTGGATGCCCCTCTTGCTTCTTCGCTGCTGCCAAGCCTCTCTCACCACACGTGCGTCTCATCGAAAGGAGCAGGCTGCTTGCCCTTCTTTGCAAGGACCTCACCCCACAGGCCTCGTTTCCTCGAACGGGAGTGCACACTGACCCAGAGCCTCCAGAGGAGCTGCTGTCTCTCCAGCCACAAAGGCCTGCAGCCGAATCCACGACAGCCTGCTGCATGGAGGGCGTCTATGGGAGAGGGCCATACATCCCAGGTGGGTGCCTCCCTGGCACCCCGCTTTCCATGGGCAAACACTGTGTGTGCCAAGTGTCTCCTGTGTGCAGAAAATGTAGCCCCGGTGCCCGCGGTGCAGGGAATCCTCTTTGGACCCAGAGCAATGTGCTAGGCAGGCCTCCCATGCTGGGAGAGCCTCCACTTCCCCCAACTGTCCAAGGGCCTCAGGAGCACACTTCGAGGGAGTGTGGGTCTGACAGGCAGAACGGCCCGAGTGAGGAACGTGGATGGCAGGCCAAAGCCAGCTCTAGGGCCTGTTCTGGCCTAGGCCACTGCCAGCCAGCAGGGCCTCAACAGAGCACAGTTCATTCGAGTAGGCCCCAGGTGGTTGCCTGTGTGTCTCTTGCACTGCTGGGAAGCTGCAGGTCCAGAGGCTGTGTGTGCCCGGGGCCACTGGGGCCTGAGCACAAAACAGTCAGGACCCCACTCTCAAGCAGGACTCCTGCCACCTCTGTGCTGCCTGCCACACCCCCTTGCTGCCCGCACTGTCTTCACTGCTGGCAGGCCTCTGTGTGCACAGCCCAGTCTCTGCCAAGGGAACAAGGGGCTTGCTCGCCCCTTGCTAGGACCTCCTCCTACAGCACTCTGGACCAGGGCACACACGCCCCTGGACCAGCAGCCTGCAAGGAAGCTGCAGCTGAGCCAGCCACAAAGGCCTGCAGCCCTGGGCAGGGAGCCTTCTGCTAAGGACAGCTTTCCCACTCCAAAGCCCTGCAGGAGTTCCTGGAGCCTCAGGCCTGCAGCGTTGTCCATCACAGAGCACTGGGTGCCCAAAGCCTCCCCTGCAGCTTCCAAGCACCCTGCAGCCCACAGGCCCTTGGCCCCCACTCTGTTGCCAGAGGCAAGTCCTAGGCAGGACTCTCGAGCTTGTAGAGCCACAGGGCCTCCAGCTTGGAAACCTGCTCAGGAACTCAGTGGCAGCCAGGCTTCACCTTCCATGCTTGTCAGCTAGCAGATGGAGCCCTCGCTCCACCGAAAAACTCTCTGCTTTGCCTTCAGCCAGGGAATCGCCTAGCTCAGCTCTCTCTGCCTCAAGCAGAAACTCGAGGGTGCATCCAGCCTGCAGAAAGAAGAGTGCCTTTTCCTGAGCACTGCTCTGCTCTGGCAGCTCCCTGAAAGCCTCCTGGCGCCTTCTCTGCCCTCACACAGTCGTGCCATTCGGCCCACCCGGGGAGCAAAGGTCCCCCTCGGCATGGCTCAGGGTATGGCCTGTGTGTGTTTTCAGGGCTGGGAAAGGGCCGATCCAGAAGCTGGGTGTGCACTTGGGAATGGGGCCTGGTGGGCATAGCCGGCCTTCCCTGGTTGGGAAGCAGGAGATCTGGGGCCTCCGAGCTGCATGCACATCCCCTCCCTGGATGCCCCTCTTGCTTCTTCGCTGCTGCCAAGCCTCTCTCATCCCACGTGCGTCTCATCGAAAGGAGCAGGCTGCTTGCCATTCTTTGCAAGGACCTCACCCCACAGGCCTCGTTTCCTCGAACAGGAGTGCACACTGACCCAGAGCCTCCAGAGGAGCTGCTGTCTCTCCAGCCACAAAGGCCTGCAGCCGAATCCACGACAGCCTGCTGCATGGAGGGCGTCTATGGGAGAGGGCCATACATCCCAGGTGGGTGCCTCCCTGGCACCCCGCTTTCCATGGGCTAACACTGTGTGTGCCAAGTGTCTCCTGTGTGCAGAAAATGTAGCCCCGGTGCCCGCGGTGCAGGGAATCCTCTTTGGACCCAGAGCAATGTGCTAGGCAGGCCTCCCATGCTGGGAGAGCCTCCACTTCCCCCAACTGTCCAAGGGCCTCAGGAGCACACTTCGAGGGAGTGTGGGTCTGACAGGCAGAACGGCCCGAGTGAGGAACGTGGATGGCAGGCCAAAGCCAGCTCTAGGGCCTGTTCTGGCCTAGGCCACTGCCAGCCAGCAGGGCCTCAACAGAGCACAGTTCATTCGAGTAGGCCCCAGGGGTTGCCTGTGTGTCTCTTGCACTGCTGGGAAGCTGCAGGTCCAGAGGCTGTGTGTGCCCGGGGCCACTGGGGCCTGAGCACAAAACAGTCAGGACCCCACTCTCAAGCAGGACTCCTGCCACCTCTGTGCTGCCTGCCACACCCCCTTGCTGCCCGCACTGTCTTCACTGCTGGCAGGCCTCTGTGTGCACAGCCCAGTCTCTGCCAAGGGAACAAGGGGCTTGCTCGCCCCTTGCTAGGACCTCCTCCTACAGCACTCTGGACCAGGGCACACACGCCCCTGGACCAGCAGCCTGCAAGGAAGCTGCAGCTGAGCCAGCCACAAAGGCCTGCAGCCCTGGGCAGGGAGCCTTCTGCTAAGGACAGCTTTCCCACTCCAAAGGCCTGCAGGAGTTCCTGGAGGCTCAGGTCTGCAGCGTTGTCCATCACAGAGCACTGGGTGCCCAAAGCCTCCCCTGCGGCTTCCGAGCACCCTGCAGCCCACAGGCCCTTGGCCCCCACTCTGTTGCCAGAGGCAAGTCCTAGGCAGGACTCTCGAGCTTGTAGAGCCACAGGGCCTCCAGCTTGGAAACCTGCTCAGGAACTCAGTGGCAGCCAGGCTTCACCTTCCATGCTTGGCGGCTAGCAGATGGAGCCCTCGCTCCACCGAAAAACTCTCTGCTTTGCCTTCAGCCAAGGAATCGCCTAGCTCAGCTCTCTCTGCCTCAAGCAGAAACTCGAGGGTGCATCCAGCCTGCAGAAAGAAGAGTGCCTTTTCCTGAGCACTGCTCTGCTCTGGCAGCTCCCTGAAAGCCTCCTGGCTCCTTCTCTGCCCTCACACAGTCGTGCCATTCGGCCCACCCGGGGAGCAAAGGTCCCCCTCGGCAGGGCTCAAGGTATGGCCTGTGTGTGTTTTCAGGGCTGGGAAAGGGCCGATCCAGAAGCTGGGTGTGCACTTGGGAATGGGGCCTGGTGGGCATAGCCGGCCTTCCCTGGTTGGGAAGCAGGAGATCTGGGGCCTCCGAGCTGCATGCACATCCCCTCCCTGGATGCCCCTCTTGCTTCTTCGCTGCTGCCAAGCCTCTCTCACCACACGTGCGTCTCATCGAAAGGAGCAGGCTGCTTGCCCTTCTTTGCAAGGACCTCACCCCACAGGCCTCGTTTCCTCGAACGGGAGTGCACACTGACCCAGAGCCTCCAGAGGAGCTGCTGTCTCTCCAGCCACAAAGGCCTGCAGCCGAATCCACGACAGCCTGCTGCATGGAGGGCGTCTATGGGAGAGGGCCATACATCCCAGGTGGGTGCCTCCCTGGCACCCCGCTTTCCATGGGCAAACACTGTGTGTGCCAAGTGTCTCCTGTGTGCAGAAAATGTAGCCCCGGTGCCCGCGGTGCAGGGAATCCTCTTTGGACCCAGAGCAATGTGCTAGGCAGGCCTCCCATGCTGGGAGAGCCTCCACTTCCCCCAACTGTCCAAGGGCCTCAGGAGCACACTTCGAGGGAGTGTGGGTCTGACAGGCAGAACGGCCCGAGTGAGGAACGTGGATGGCAGGCCAAAGCCAGCTCTAGGGCCTGTTCTGGCCTAGGCCACTGCCAGCCAGCAGGGCCTCAACAGAGCACAGTTCATTCGAGTAGGCCCCAGGCGGTTGCCTGTGTGTCTCTTGCACTGCTGGGAAGCTGCAGGTCCAGAGGCTGTGTGTGCCCGGGGCCACTGGGGCCTGAGCACAAAACAGTCAGGACCCCACTCTCAAGCAGGACTCCTGCCACCTCTGTGCTGCCTGCCACACCCCCTTGCTGCCCGCACTGTCTTCACTGCTGGCAGGCCTCTGTGTGCACAGCCCAGTCTCTGCCAAGGGAACAAGGGGCTTGCTCGCCCCTTGCTAGGACCTCCTCCTACAGCACTCTGGACCAGGGCACACACGCCCCTGGACCAGCAGCCTGCAAGGAAGCTGCAGCTGAGCCAGCCACAAAGGCCTGCAGCCCTGGGCAGGGAGCCTTCTGCTAAGGACAGCTTTCCCACTCCAAAGCCCTGCAGGAGTTCCTGGAGCCTCAGGCCTGCAGCGTTGTCCATCACAGAGCACTGGGTGCCCAAAGCCTCCCCTGCAGCTTCCAAGCACCCTGCAGCCCACAGGCCCTTGGCCCCCACTCTGTTGCCAGAGGCAAGTCCTAGGCAGGACTCTCGAGCTTGTAGAGCCACAGGGCCTCCAGCTTGGAAACCTGCTCAGGAACTCAGTGGCAGCCAGGCTTCACCTTCCATGCTTGTCAGCTAGCAGATGGAGCCCTCGCTCCACCGAAAAACTCTCTGCTTTGCCTTCAGCCAGGGAATCGCCTAGCTCAGCTCTCTCTGCCTCAAGCAGAAACTCGAGGGTGCATCCAGCCTGCAGAAAGAAGAGTGCCTTTTCCTGAGCACTGCTCTGCTCTGGCAGCTCCCTGAAAGCCTCCTGGCGCCTTCTCTGCCCTCACACAGTCGTGCCATTCGGCCCACCCGGGGAGCAAAGGTCCCCCTCGGCATGGCTCAGGGTATGGCCTGTGTGTGTTTTCAGGGCTGGGAAAGGGCCGATCCAGAAGCTGGGTGTGCACTTGGGAATGGGGCCTGGTGGGCATAGCCGGCCTTCCCTGGTTGGGAAGCAGGAGATCTGGGGCCTCCGAGCTGCATGCACATCCCCTCCCTGGATGCCCCTCTTGCTTCTTCGCTGCTGCCAAGCCTCTCTCATCCCACGTGCGTCTCATCGAAAGGAGCAGGCTGCTTGCCATTCTTTGCAAGGACCTCACCCCACAGGCCTCGTTTCCTCGAACAGGAGTGCACACTGACCCAGAGCCTCCAGAGGAGCTGCTGTCTCTCCAGCCACAAAGGCCTGCAGCCGAATCCACGACAGCCTGCTGCATGGAGGGCGTCTATGGGAGAGGGCCATACATCCCAGGTGGGTGCCTCCCTGGCACCCCGCTTTCCATGGGCTAACACTGTGTGTGCCAAGTGTCTCCTGTGTGCAGAAAATGTAGCCCCGGTGCCCGCGGTGCAGGGAATCCTCTTTGGACCCAGAGCAATGTGCTAGGCAGGCCTCCCATGCTGGGAGAGCCTCCACTTCCCCCAACTGTCCAAGGGCCTCAGGAGCACACTTCGAGGGAGTGTGGGTCTGACAGGCAGAACGGCCCGAGTGAGGAACGTGGATGGCAGGCCAAAGCCAGCTCTAGGGCCTGTTCTGGCCTAGGCCACTGCCAGCCAGCAGGGCCTCAACAGAGCACAGTTCATTCGAGTAGGCCCCAGGGGTTGCCTGTGTGTCTCTTGCACTGCTGGGAAGCTGCAGGTCCAGAGGCTGTGTGTGCCCGGGGCCACTGGGGCCTGAGCACAAAACAGTCAGGACCCCACTCTCAAGCAGGACTCCTGCCACCTCTGTGCTGCCTGCCACACCCCCTTGCTGCCCGCACTGTCTTCACTGCTGGCAGGCCTCTGTGTGCACAGCCCAGTCTCTGCCAAGGGAACAAGGGGCTTGCTCGCCCCTTGCTAGGACCTCCTCCTACAGCACTCTGGACCAGGGCACACACGCCCCTGGACCAGCAGCCTGCAAGGAAGCTGCAGCTGAGCCAGCCACAAAGGCCTGCAGCCCTGGGCAGGGAGCCTTCTGCTAAGGACAGCTTTCCCACTCCAAAGCCCTGCAGGAGTTCCTGGAGGCTCAGGTCTGCAGCGTTGTCCATCACAGAGCACTGGGTGCCCAAAGCCTCCCCTGCGGCTTCCGAGCACCCTGCAGCCCACAGGCCCTTGGCCCCCACTCTGTTGCCAGAGGCAAGTCCTAGGCAGGACTCTCGAGCTTGTAGAGCCACAGGGCCTCCAGCTTGGAAACCTGCTCAGGAACTCAGTGGCAGCCAGGCTTCACCTTCCATGCTTGGCGGCTAGCAGATGGAGCCCTCGCTCCACCGAAAAACTCTCTGCTTTGCCTTCAGCAAGGAATCGCCTAGCTCAGCTCTCTCTGCCTCAAGCAGAAACTCGAGGGTGCATCCAGCCTGCAGAAAGAAGAGTGCCTTTTCCTGAGCACTGCTCTGCTCTGGCAGCTCCCTGAAAGCCTCCTGGCGCCTTCTCTGCCCTCACACAGTCGTGCCATTCGGCCCACCCGGGGAGCAAAGGTCCCCCTCGGCAGGGCTCAAGGTATGGCCTGTGTGTGTTTTCAGGGCTGGGAAAGGGCCGATCCAGAAGCTGGGTGTGCACTTGGGAATGGGGCCTGGTGGGCATAGCCGGCCTTCCCTGGTTGGGAAGCAGGAGATCTGGGGCCTCCGAGCTGCATGCACATCCCCTCCCTGGATGCCCCTCTTGCTTCTTCGCTGCTGCCAAGCCTCTCTCACCACACGTGCGTCTCATCGAAAGGAGCAGGCTGCTTGCCCTTCTTTGCAAGGACCTCACCCCACAGGCCTCGTTTCCTCGAACGGGAGTGCACACTGACCCAGAGCCTCCAGAGGAGCTGCTGTCTCTCCAGCCACAAAGGCCTGCAGCCGAATCCACGACAGCCTGCTGCATGGAGGGCGTCTATGGGAGAGGGCCATACATCCCAGGTGGGTGCCTCCCTGGCACCCCGCTTTCCATGGGCAAACACTGTGTGTGCCAAGTGTCTCCTGTGTGCAGAAAATGTAGCCCCGGTGCCCGCGGTGCAGGGAATCCTCTTTGGACCCAGAGCAATGTGCTAGGCAGGCCTCCCATGCTGGGAGAGCCTCCACTTCCCCCAACTGTCCAAGGGCCTCAGGAGCACACTTCGAGGGAGTGTGGGTCTGACAGGCAGAACGGCCCGAGTGAGGAACGTGGATGGCAGGCCAAAGCCAGCTCTAGGGCCTGTTCTGGCCTAGGCCACTGCCAGCCAGCAGGGCCTCAACAGAGCACAGTTCATTCGAGTAGGCCCCAGGCGGTTGCCTGTGTGTCTCTTGCACTGCTGGGAAGCTGCAGGTCCAGAGGCTGTGTGTGCCCGGGGCCACTGGGGCCTGAGCACAAAACAGTCAGGACCCCACTCTCAAGCAGGACTCCTGCCACCTCTGTGCTGCCTGCCACACCCCCTTGCTGCCCGCACTGTCTTCACTGCTGGCAGGCCTCTGTGTGCACAGCCCAGTCTCTGCCAAGGGAACAAGGGGCTTGCTCGCCCCTTGCTAGGACCTCCTCCTACAGCACTCTGGACCAGGGCACACACGCCCCTGGACCAGCAGCCTGCAAGGAAGCTGCAGCTGAGCCAGCCACAAAGGCCTGCAGCCCTGGGCAGGGAGCCTTCTGCTAAGGACAGCTTTCCCACTCCAAAGGCCTGCAGGAGTTCCTGGAGGCTCAGGTCTGCAGCGTTGTCCATCACAGAGCACTGGGTGCCCAAAGCCTCCCCTGCGGCTTCCGAGCACCCTGCAGCCCACAGGCCCTTGGCCCCCACTCTGTTGCCAGAGGCAAGTCCTAGGCAGGACTCTCGAGCTTGTAGAGCCACAGGGCCTCCAGCTTGGAAACCTGCTCAGGAACTCAGTGGCAGCCAGGCTTCACCTTCCATGCTTGGCGGCTAGCAGATGGAGCCCTCGCTCCACCGAAAAACTCTCTGCTTTGCCTTCAGCCAAGGAATCGCCTAGCTCAGCTCTCTCTGCCTCAAGCAGAAACTCGAGGGTGCATCCAGCCTGCAGAAAGAAGAGTGCCTTTTCCTGAGCACTGCTCTGCTCTGGCAGCTCCCTGAAAGCCTCCTGGCTCCTTCTCTGCCCTCACACAGTCGTGCCATTCGGCCCACCCGGGGAGCAAAGGTCCCCCTCGGCAGGGCTCAAGGTATGGCCTGTGTGTGTTTTCAGGGCTGGGAAAGGGCCGATCCAGAAGCTGGGTGTGCACTTGGGAATGGGGCCTGGTGGGCATAGCCGGCCTTCCCTGGTTGGGAAGCAGGAGATCTGGGGCCTCCGAGCTGCATGCACATCCCCTCCCTGGATGCCCCTCTTGCTTCTTCGCTGCTGCCAAGCCTCTCTCACCACACGTGCGTCTCATCGAAAGGAGCAGGCTGCTTGCCCTTCTTTGCAAGGACCTCACCCCACAGGCCTCGTTTCCTCGAACGGGAGTGCACACTGACCCAGAGCCTCCAGAGGAGCTGCTGTCTCTCCAGCCACAAAGGCCTGCAGCCGAATCCACGACAGCCTGCTGCATGGAGGGCGTCTATGGGAGAGGGCCATACATCCCAGGTGGGTGCCTCCCTGGCACCCCGCTTTCCATGGGCAAACACTGTGTGTGCCAAGTGTCTCCTGTGTGCAGAAAATGTAGCCCCGGTGCCCGCGGTGCAGGGAATCCTCTTTGGACCCAGAGCAATGTGCTAGGCAGGCCTCCCATGCTGGGAGAGCCTCCACTTCCCCCAACTGTCCAAGGGCCTCAGGAGCACACTTCGAGGGAGTGTGGGTCTGACAGGCAGAACGGCCCGAGTGAGGAACGTGGATGGCAGGCCAAAGCCAGCTCTAGGGCCTGTTCTGGCCTAGGCCACTGCCAGCCAGCAGGGCCTCAACAGAGCACAGTTCATTCGAGTAGGCCCCAGGCGGTTGCCTGTGTGTCTCTTGCACTGCTGGGAAGCTGCAGGTCCAGAGGCTGTGTGTGCCCGGGGCCACTGGGGCCTGAGCACAAAACAGTCAGGACCCCACTCTCAAGCAGGACTCCTGCCACCTCTGTGCTGCCTGCCACACCCCCTTGCTGCCCGCACTGTCTTCACTGCTGGCAGGCCTCTGTGTGCACAGCCCAGTCTCTGCCAAGGGAACAAGGGGCTTGCTCGCCCCTTGCTAGGACCTCCTCCTACAGCACTCTGGACCAGGGCACACACGCCCCTGGACCAGCAGCCTGCAAGGAAGCTGCAGCTGAGCCAGCCACAAAGGCCTGCAGCCCTGGGCAGGGAGCCTTCTGCTAAGGACAGCTTTCCCACTCCAAAGCCCTGCAGGAGTTCCTGGAGCCTCAGGCCTGCAGCGTTGTCCATCACAGAGCACTGGGTGCCCAAAGCCTCCCCTGCAGCTTCCAAGCACCCTGCAGCCCACAGGCCCTTGGCCCCCACTCTGTTGCCAGAGGCAAGTCCTAGGCAGGACTCTCGAGCTTGTAGAGCCACAGGGCCTCCAGCTTGGAAACCTGCTCAGGAACTCAGTGGCAGCCAGGCTTCACCTTCCATGCTTGTCAGCTAGCAGATGGAGCCCTCGCTCCACCGAAAAACTCTCTGCTTTGCCTTCAGCCAGGGAATCGCCTAGCTCAGCTCTCTCTGCCTCAAGCAGAAACTCGAGGGTGCATCCAGCCTGCAGAAAGAAGAGTGCCTTTTCCTGAGCACTGCTCTGCTCTGGCAGCTCCCTGAAAGCCTCCTGGCGCCTTCTCTGCCCTCACACAGTCGTGCCATTCGGCCCACCCGGGGAGCAAAGGTCCCCCTCGGCATGGCTCAGGGTATGGCCTGTGTGTGTTTTCAGGGCTGGGAAAGGGCCGATCCAGAAGCTGGGTGTGCACTTGGGAATGGGGCCTGGTGGGCATAGCCGGCCTTCCCTGGTTGGGAAGCAGGAGATCTGGGGCCTCCGAGCTGCATGCACATCCCCTCCCTGGATGCCCCTCTTGCTTCTTCGCTGCTGCCAAGCCTCTCTCATCCCACGTGCGTCTCATCGAAAGGAGCAGGCTGCTTGCCATTCTTTGCAAGGACCTCACCCCACAGGCCTCGTTTCCTCGAACAGGAGTGCACACTGACCCAGAGCCTCCAGAGGAGCTGCTGTCTCTCCAGCCACAAAGGCCTGCAGCCGAATCCACGACAGCCTGCTGCATGGAGGGCGTCTATGGGAGAGGGCCATACATCCCAGGTGGGTGCCTCCCTGGCACCCCGCTTTCCATGGGCTAACACTGTGTGTGCCAAGTGTCTCCTGTGTGCAGAAAATGTAGCCCCGGTGCCCGCGGTGCAGGGAATCCTCTTTGGACCCAGAGCAATGTGCTAGGCAGGCCTCCCATGCTGGGAGAGCCTCCACTTCCCCCAACTGTCCAAGGGCCTCAGGAGCACACTTCGAGGGAGTGTGGGTCTGACAGGCAGAACGGCCCGAGTGAGGAACGTGGATGGCAGGCCAAAGCCAGCTCTAGGGCCTGTTCTGGCCTAGGCCACTGCCAGCCAGCAGGGCCTCAACAGAGCACAGTTCATTCGAGTAGGCCCCAGGGGTTGCCTGTGTGTCTCTTGCACTGCTGGGAAGCTGCAGGTCCAGAGGCTGTGTGTGCCCGGGGCCACTGGGGCCTGAGCACAAAACAGTCAGGACCCCACTCTCAAGCAGGACTCCTGCCACCTCTGTGCTGCCTGCCACACCCCCTTGCTGCCCGCACTGTCTTCACTGCTGGCAGGCCTCTGTGTGCACAGCCCAGTCTCTGCCAAGGGAACAAGGGGCTTGCTCGCCCCTTGCTAGGACCTCCTCCTACAGCACTCTGGACCAGGGCACACACGCCCCTGGACCAGCAGCCTGCAAGGAAGCTGCAGCTGAGCCAGCCACAAAGGCCTGCAGCCCTGGGCAGGGAGCCTTCTGCTAAGGACAGCTTTCCCACTCCAAAGGCCTGCAGGAGTTCCTGGAGGCTCAGGTCTGCAGCGTTGTCCATCACAGAGCACTGGGTGCCCAAAGCCTCCCCTGCGGCTTCCGAGCACCCTGCAGCCCACAGGCCCTTGGCTCCACTCTGTTGCCAGAGGCAAGTCCTAGGCAGGACTCTCGAGCTTGTAGAGCCACAGGGCCTCCAGCTTGGAAACCTGCTCAGGAACTCAGTGGCAGCCAGGCTTTACCTTCCATGCTTGCCGGCCAGCAGATGGAGCCCTCGCTCCACCGAAAAACTCTCTGCTTTGCCTTCAGCCAGGGAATCGCCTAGCTCAGCTCTCTCTGCCTCAAGCAGAAACTCGAGGGTGCATCCAGCCTGCAGAAAGAAGAGTGCCTTTTCCTGAGCACTGCTCTGCTCTGGCAGCTCCCTGAAGGCCTCCTGGCGCCTTCTCTGCCCTCACACAGTCGTGCCATTCGGCCCACCCGGGGAGCAAAGGTCCCCCTCGGCAGGGCTCAGGGTATGGCCTGTGTGTGTTTTCAGGGCTGGGAAAGGGCCGATCCAGAAGCTGGGTGTGCACTTGGGAATGGGGCCTGGTAGGCCTAGCCGGCCTTCCCTGGTTGGGAAGCAGGAGATCTGGGGCCTCCGAGCTGCATGCACATCCCCTCCCTGGATGCCCCTCTTGCTTCTTCGCTGCTGCCAAGCCTCTCTCACCCCACGTGCGTCTCATCGATAGGAGCAGGCTGCTTGCCATTCTTTGCAAGGACCTCACCCCACAGGCCTCGTTTCCTCGAACGGGAGTGCACACTGACCCAGAGCCTCCAGAGGAGCTGCTGTCTCTCCAGCCACAAAGGCCTGCAGCCGAATCCACGACAGCCTGCTGCATGGAGGGCGTCTATGGGAGAGGGCCATACATCCCAGGTGGGTGCCTCTCTGGCACCCCGCTTTCCATGGGCAAACACTGTGTGTGCCAAGTGTCTCCTGTGTGCAGAAAATGTAGCCCCGGTGCCCGCGGTGCAGGGAATCCTCTTTGGACCCAGAGCAATGTGCTAGGCAGGCCTCCCATGCTGGGAGAGCCTCCACTTCCCCCAACTGTCCAAGGGCCTCAGGAGCACACTTCGAGGGAGTGTGGGTCTGACAGGCAGAACGGCCCGAGTGAGGAACGTGGATGGCAGGCCAAAGCCAGCTCTAGGGCCTGTTCTGGCCTAGGCCACTGCCAGCCAGCAGGGCCTCAACAGAGCACAGTTCATTCGAGTAGGCCCCAGGGGTTGCCTGTGTGTCTCTTGCACTGCTGGGAAGCTGCAGGTCCAGAGGCTGTGTGTGCCCGGGGCCACTGGGGCCTGAGCACAAAACAGTCAGGACCCCACTCTCAAGCAGGACTCCTGCCACCTCTGTGCTGCCTGCCACACCCCCTTGCTGCCCGCACTGTCTTCACTGCTGGCAGGCCTCTGTGTGCACAGCCCAGTCTCTGCCAAGGGAACAAGGGGCTTGCTCGCCCCTTGCTAGGACCTCCTCCTACAGCACTCTGGACCAGGGCACACACGCCCCTGGACCAGCAGCCTGCAAGGAAGCTGCAGCTGAGCCAGCCACAAAGGCCTGCAGCCCTGGGCAGGGAGCCTTCTGCTAAGGACAGCTTTCCCACTCCAAAGGCCTGCAGGAGTTCCTGGAGGCTCAGGTCTGCAGCGTTGTCCATCACAGAGCACTGGGTGCCCAAAGCCTCCCCTGCGGCTTCCGAGCACCCTGCAGCCCACAGGCCCTTGGCCCCCACTCTGTTGCCAGAGGCAAGTCCTAGGCAGGACTCTCGAGCTTGTAGAGCCACAGGGCCTCCAGCTTGGAAACCTGCTCAGGAACTCAGTGGCAGCCAGGCTTCACCTTCCATGCTTGTCAGCTAGCAGATGGAGCCCTCGCTCCACCGAAAAACTCTCTGCTTTGCCTTCAGCCAGGGAATCGCCTAGCTCAGCTCTCTCTGCCTCAAGCAGAAACTCGAGGGTGCATCCAGCCTGCAGAAAGAAGAGTGCCTTTTCCTGAGCACTGCTCTGCTCTGGCAGCTCCCTGAAAGCCTCCTGGCGCCTTCTCTGCCCTCACACAGTCGTGCCATTCGGCCCACCCGGGGAGCAAAGGTCCCCCTCGGCATGGCTCAGGGTATGGCCTGTGTGTGTTTTCAGGGCTGGGAAAGGGCCGATCCAGAAGCTGGGTGTGCACTTGGGAATGGGGCCTGGTGGGCATAGCCGGCCTTCCCTGGTTGGGAAGCAGGAGATCTGGGGCCTCCGAGCTGCATGCACATCCCCTCCCTGGATGCCCCTCTTGCTTCTTCGCTGCTGCCAAGCCTCTCTCATCCCACGTGCGTCTCATCGAAAGGAGCAGGCTGCTTGCCATTCTTTGCAAGGACCTCACCCCACAGGCCTCGTTTCCTCGAACAGGAGTGCACACTGACCCAGAGCCTCCAGAGGAGCTGCTGTCTCTCCAGCCACAAAGGCCTGCAGCCGAATCCACGACAGCCTGCTGCATGGAGGGCGTCTATGGGAGAGGGCCATACATCCCAGGTGGGTGCCTCCCTGGCACCCCGCTTTCCATGGGCTAACACTGTGTGTGCCAAGTGTCTCCTGTGTGCAGAAAATGTAGCCCCGGTGCCCGCGGTGCAGGGAATCCTCTTTGGACCCAGAGCAATGTGCTAGGCAGGCCTCCCATGCTGGGAGAGCCTCCACTTCCCCCAACTGTCCAAGGGCCTCAGGAGCACACTTCGAGGGAGTGTGGGTCTGACAGGCAGAACGGCCCGAGTGAGGAACGTGGATGGCAGGCCAAAGCCAGCTCTAGGGCCTGTTCTGGCCTAGGCCACTGCCAGCCAGCAGGGCCTCAACAGAGCACAGTTCATTCGAGTAGGCCCCAGGGGTTGCCTGTGTGTCTCTTGCACTGCTGGGAAGCTGCAGGTCCAGAGGCTGTGTGTGCCCGGGGCCACTGGGGCCTGAGCACAAAACAGTCAGGACCCCACTCTCAAGCAGGACTCCTGCCACCTCTGTGCTGCCTGCCACACCCCCTTGCTGCCCGCACTGTCTTCACTGCTGGCAGGCCTCTGTGTGCACAGCCCAGTCTCTGCCAAGGGAACAAGGGGCTTGCTCGCCCCTTGCTAGGACCTCCTCCTACAGCACTCTGGACCAGGGCACACACGCCCCTGGACCAGCAGCCTGCAAGGAAGCTGCAGCTGAGCCAGCCACAAAGGCCTGCAGCCCTGGGCAGGGAGCCTTCTGCTAAGGACAGCTTTCCCACTCCAAAGGCCTGCAGGAGTTCCTGGAGGCTCAGGTCTGCAGCGTTGTCCATCACAGAGCACTGGGTGCCCAAAGCCTCCCCTGCGGCTTCCGAGCACCCTGCAGCCCACAGGCCCTTGGCCCCCACTCTGTTGCCAGAGGCAAGTCCTAGGCAGGACTCTCGAGCTTGTAGAGCCACAGGGCCTCCAGCTTGGAAACCTGCTCAGGAACTCAGTGGCAGCCAGGCTTCACCTTCCATGCTTGGCGGCTAGCAGATGGAGCCCTCGCTCCACCGAAAAACTCTCTGCTTTGCCTTCAGCCAAGGAATCGCCTAGCTCAGCTCTCTCTGCCTCAAGCAGAAACTCGAGGGTGCATCCAGCCTGCAGAAAGAAGAGTGCCTTTTCCTGAGCACTGCTCTGCTCTGGCAGCTCCCTGAAAGCCTCCTGGCTCCTTCTCTGCCCTCACACAGTCGTGCCATTCGGCCCACCCGGGGAGCAAAGGTCCCCCTCGGCAGGGCTCAAGGTATGGCCTGTGTGTGTTTTCAGGGCTGGGAAAGGGCCGATCCAGAAGCTGGGTGTGCACTTGGGAATGGGGCCTGGTGGGCATAGCCGGCCTTCCCTGGTTGGGAAGCAGGAGATCTGGGGCCTCCGAGCTGCATGCACATCCCCTCCCTGGATGCCCCTCTTGCTTCTTCGCTGCTGCCAAGCCTCTCTCACCACACGTGCGTCTCATCGAAAGGAGCAGGCTGCTTGCCCTTCTTTGCAAGGACCTCACCCCACAGGCCTCGTTTCCTCGAACGGGAGTGCACACTGACCCAGAGCCTCCAGAGGAGCTGCTGTCTCTCCAGCCACAAAGGCCTGCAGCCGAATCCACGACAGCCTGCTGCATGGAGGGCGTCTATGGGAGAGGGCCATACATCCCAGGTGGGTGCCTCCCTGGCACCCCGCTTTCCATGGGCAAACACTGTGTGTGCCAAGTGTCTCCTGTGTGCAGAAAATGTAGCCCCGGTGCCCGCGGTGCAGGGAATCCTCTTTGGACCCAGAGCAATGTGCTAGGCAGGCCTCCCATGCTGGGAGAGCCTCCACTTCCCCCAACTGTCCAAGGGCCTCAGGAGCACACTTCGAGGGAGTGTGGGTCTGACAGGCAGAACGGCCCGAGTGAGGAACGTGGATGGCAGGCCAAAGCCAGCTCTAGGGCCTGTTCTGGCCTAGGCCACTGCCAGCCAGCAGGGCCTCAACAGAGCACAGTTCATTCGAGTAGGCCCCAGGCGGTTGCCTGTGTGTCTCTTGCACTGCTGGGAAGCTGCAGGTCCAGAGGCTGTGTGTGCCCGGGGCCACTGGGGCCTGAGCACAAAACAGTCAGGACCCCACTCTCAAGCAGGACTCCTGCCACCTCTGTGCTGCCTGCCACACCCCCTTGCTGCCCGCACTGTCTTCACTGCTGGCAGGCCTCTGTGTGCACAGCCCAGTCTCTGCCAAGGGAACAAGGGGCTTGCTCGCCCCTTGCTAGGACCTCCTCCTACAGCACTCTGGACCAGGGCACACACGCCCCTGGACCAGCAGCCTGCAAGGAAGCTGCAGCTGAGCCAGCCACAAAGGCCTGCAGCCCTGGGCAGGGAGCCTTCTGCTAAGGACAGCTTTCCCACTCCAAAGCCCTGCAGGAGTTCCTGGAGCCTCAGGCCTGCAGCGTTGTCCATCACAGAGCACTGGGTGCCCAAAGCCTCCCCTGCAGCTTCCAAGCACCCTGCAGCCCACAGGCCCTTGGCCCCCACTCTGTTGCCAGAGGCAAGTCCTAGGCAGGACTCTCGAGCTTGTAGAGCCACAGGGCCTCCAGCTTGGAAACCTGCTCAGGAACTCAGTGGCAGCCAGGCTTCACCTTCCATGCTTGTCAGCTAGCAGATGGAGCCCTCGCTCCACCGAAAAACTCTCTGCTTTGCCTTCAGCCAGGGAATCGCCTAGCTCAGCTCTCTCTGCCTCAAGCAGAAACTCGAGGGTGCATCCAGCCTGCAGAAAGAAGAGTGCCTTTTCCTGAGCACTGCTCTGCTCTGGCAGCTCCCTGAAAGCCTCCTGGCGCCTTCTCTGCCCTCACACAGTCGTGCCATTCGGCCCACCCGGGGAGCAAAGGTCCCCCTCGGCATGGCTCAGGGTATGGCCTGTGTGTGTTTTCAGGGCTGGGAAAGGGCCGATCCAGAAGCTGGGTGTGCACTTGGGAATGGGGCCTGGTGGGCATAGCCGGCCTTCCCTGGTTGGGAAGCAGGAGATCTGGGGCCTCCGAGCTGCATGCACATCCCCTCCCTGGATGCCCCTCTTGCTTCTTCGCTGCTGCCAAGCCTCTCTCATCCCACGTGCGTCTCATCGAAAGGAGCAGGCTGCTTGCCATTCTTTGCAAGGACCTCACCCCACAGGCCTCGTTTCCTCGAACAGGAGTGCACACTGACCCAGAGCCTCCAGAGGAGCTGCTGTCTCTCCAGCCACAAAGGCCTGCAGCCGAATCCACGACAGCCTGCTGCATGGAGGGCGTCTATGGGAGAGGGCCATACATCCCAGGTGGGTGCCTCCCTGGCACCCCGCTTTCCATGGGCTAACACTGTGTGTGCCAAGTGTCTCCTGTGTGCAGAAAATGTAGCCCCGGTGCCCGCGGTGCAGGGAATCCTCTTTGGACCCAGAGCAATGTGCTAGGCAGGCCTCCCATGCTGGGAGAGCCTCCACTTCCCCCAACTGTCCAAGGGCCTCAGGAGCACACTTCGAGCGAGTGTGGGTCTGACAGGCAGAACGGCCCGAGTGAGGAACGTGGATGGCAGGCCAAAGCCAGCTCTAGGGCCTGTTCTGGCCTAGGCCACTGCCAGCCAGCAGGGCCTCAACAGAGCACAGTTCATTCGAGTAGGCCCCAGGGGTTGCCTGTGTGTCTCTTGCACTGCTGGGAAGCTGCAGGTCCAGAGGCTGTGTGTGCCCGGGGCCACTGGGGCCTGAGCACAAAACAGTCAGGACCCCACTCTCAAGCAGGACTCCTGCCACCTCTGTGCTGCCTGCCACACCCCCTTGCTGCCCGCACTGTCTTCACTGCTGGCAGGCCTCTGTGTGCACAGCCCAGTCTCTGCCAAGGGAACAAGGGGCTTGCTCGCCCCTTGCTAGGACCTCCTCCTACAGCACTCTGGACCAGGGCACACACGCCCCTGGACCAGCAGCCTGCAAGGAAGCTGCAGCTGAGCCAGCCACAAAGGCCTGCAGCCCTGGGCAGGGAGCCTTCTGCTAAGGACAGCTTTCCCACTCCAAAGCCCTGCAGGAGTTCCTGGAGGCTCAGGTCTGCAGCGTTGTCCATCACAGAGCACTGGGTGCCCAAAGCCTCCCCTGCGGCTTCCGAGCACCCTGCAGCCCACAGGCCCTTGGCCCCCACTCTGTTGCCAGAGGCAAGTCCTAGGCAGGACTCTCGAGCTTGTAGAGCCACAGGGCCTCCAGCTTGGAAACCTGCTCAGGAACTCAGTGGCAGCCAGGCTTCACCTTCCATGCTTGTCAGCTAGCAGATGGAGCCCTCGCTCCACCGAAAAACTCTCTGCTTTGCCTTCAGCCAGGGAATCGCCTAGCTCAGCTCTCTCTGCCTCAAGCAGAAACTCGAGGGTGCATCCAGCCTGCAGAAAGAAGAGTGCCTTTTCCTGAGCACTGCTCTGCTCTGGCAGCTCCCTGAAAGCCTCCTGGCGCCTTCTCTGCCCTCACACAGTCGTGCCATTCGGCCCACCCGGGGAGCAAAGGTCCCCCTCGGCATGGCTCAGGGTATGGCCTGTGTGTGTTTTCAGGGCTGGGAAAGGGCCGATCCAGAAGCTGGGTGTGCACTTGGGAATGGGGCCTGGTGGGCATAGCCGGCCTTCCCTGGTTGGGAAGCAGGAGATCTGGGGCCTCCGAGCTGCATGCACATCCCCTCCCTGGATGCCCCTCTTGCTTCTTCGCTGCTGCCAAGCCTCTCTCATCCCACGTGCGTCTCATCGAAAGGAGCAGGCTGCTTGCCATTCTTTGCAAGGACCTCACCCCACAGGCCTCGTTTCCTCGAACAGGAGTGCACACTGACCCAGAGCCTCCAGAGGAGCTGCTGTCTCTCCAGCCACAAAGGCCTGCAGCCGAATCCACGACAGCCTGCTGCATGGAGGGCGTCTATGGGAGAGGGCCATACATCCCAGGTGGGTGCCTCCCTGGCACCCCGCTTTCCATGGGCTAACACTGTGTGTGCCAAGTGTCTCCTGTGTGCAGAAAATGTAGCCCCGGTGCCCGCGGTGCAGGGAATCCTCTTTGGACCCAGAGCAATGTGCTAGGCAGGCCTCCCATGCTGGGAGAGCCTCCACTTCCCCCAACTGTCCAAGGGCCTCAGGAGCACACTTCGAGGGAGTGTGGGTCTGACAGGCAGAACGGCCCGAGTGAGGAACGTGGATGGCAGGCCAAAGCCAGCTCTAGGGCCTGTTCTGGCCTAGGCCACTGCCAGCCAGCAGGGCCTCAACAGAGCACAGTTCATTCGAGTAGGCCCCAGGGGTTGCCTGTGTGTCTCTTGCACTGCTGGGAAGCTGCAGGTCCAGAGGCTGTGTGTGCCCGGGGCCACTGGGGCCTGAGCACAAAACAGTCAGGACCCCACTCTCAAGCAGGACTCCTGCCACCTCTGTGCTGCCTGCCACACCCCCTTGCTGCCCGCACTGTCTTCACTGCTGGCAGGCCTCTGTGTGCACAGCCCAGTCTCTGCCAAGGGAACAAGGGGCTTGCTCGCCCCTTGCTAGGACCTCCTCCTACAGCACTCTGGACCAGGGCACACACGCCCCTGGACCAGCAGCCTGCAAGGAAGCTGCAGCTGAGCCAGCCACAAAGGCCTGCAGCCCTGGGCAGGGAGCCTTCTGCTAAGGACAGCTTTCCCACTCCAAAGCCCTGCAGGAGTTCCTGGAGGCTCAGGTCTGCAGCGTTGTCCATCACAGAGCACTGGGTGCCCAAAGCCTCCCCTGCGGCTTCCGAGCACCCTGCAGCCCACAGGCCCTTGGCCCCCACTCTGTTGCCAGAGGCAAGTCCTAGGCAGGACTCTCGAGCTTGTAGAGCCACAGGGCCTCCAGCTTGGAAACCTGCTCAGGAACTCAGTGGCAGCCAGGCTTCACCTTCCATGCTTGGCGGCTAGCAGATGGAGCCCTCGCTCCACCGAAAAACTCTCTGCTTTGCCTTCAGCAAGGAATCGCCTAGCTCAGCTCTCTCTGCCTCAAGCAGAAACTCGAGGGTGCATCCAGCCTGCAGAAAGAAGAGTGCCTTTTCCTGAGCACTGCTCTGCTCTGGCAGCTCCCTGAAAGCCTCCTGGCGCCTTCTCTGCCCTCACACAGTCGTGCCATTCGGCCCACCCGGGGAGCAAAGGTCCCCCTCGGCAGGGCTCAAGGTATGGCCTGTGTGTGTTTTCAGGGCTGGGAAAGGGCCGATCCAGAAGCTGGGTGTGCACTTGGGAATGGGGCCTGGTGGGCATAGCCGGCCTTCCCTGGTTGGGAAGCAGGAGATCTGGGGCCTCCGAGCTGCATGCACATCCCCTCCCTGGATGCCCCTCTTGCTTCTTCGCTGCTGCCAAGCCTCTCTCACCACACGTGCGTCTCATCGAAAGGAGCAGGCTGCTTGCCCTTCTTTGCAAGGACCTCACCCCACAGGCCTCGTTTCCTCGAACGGGAGTGCACACTGACCCAGAGCCTCCAGAGGAGCTGCTGTCTCTCCAGCCACAAAGGCCTGCAGCCGAATCCACGACAGCCTGCTGCATGGAGGGCGTCTATGGGAGAGGGCCATACATCCCAGGTGGGTGCCTCCCTGGCACCCCGCTTTCCATGGGCAAACACTGTGTGTGCCAAGTGTCTCCTGTGTGCAGAAAATGTAGCCCCGGTGCCCGCGGTGCAGGGAATCCTCTTTGGACCCAGAGCAATGTGCTAGGCAGGCCTCCCATGCTGGGAGAGCCTCCACTTCCCCCAACTGTCCAAGGGCCTCAGGAGCACACTTCGAGGGAGTGTGGGTCTGACAGGCAGAACGGCCCGAGTGAGGAACGTGGATGGCAGGCCAAAGCCAGCTCTAGGGCCTGTTCTGGCCTAGGCCACTGCCAGCCAGCAGGGCCTCAACAGAGCACAGTTCATTCGAGTAGGCCCCAGGCGGTTGCCTGTGTGTCTCTTGCACTGCTGGGAAGCTGCAGGTCCAGAGGCTGTGTGTGCCCGGGGCCACTGGGGCCTGAGCACAAAACAGTCAGGACCCCACTCTCAAGCAGGACTCCTGCCACCTCTGTGCTGCCTGCCACACCCCCTTGCTGCCCGCACTGTCTTCACTGCTGGCAGGCCTCTGTGTGCACAGCCCAGTCTCTGCCAAGGGAACAAGGGGCTTGCTCGCCCCTTGCTAGGACCTCCTCCTACAGCACTCTGGACCAGGGCACACACGCCCCTGGACCAGCAGCCTGCAAGGAAGCTGCAGCTGAGCCAGCCACAAAGGCCTGCAGCCCTGGGCAGGGAGCCTTCTGCTAAGGACAGCTTTCCCACTCCAAAGGCCTGCAGGAGTTCCTGGAGGCTCAGGTCTGCAGCGTTGTCCATCACAGAGCACTGGGTGCCCAAAGCCTCCCCTGCGGCTTCCGAGCACCCTGCAGCCCACAGGCCCTTGGCCCCCACTCTGTTGCCAGAGGCAAGTCCTAGGCAGGACTCTCGAGCTTGTAGAGCCACAGGGCCTCCAGCTTGGAAACCTGCTCAGGAACTCAGTGGCAGCCAGGCTTCACCTTCCATGCTTGGCGGCTAGCAGATGGAGCCCTCGCTCCACCGAAAAACTCTCTGCTTTGCCTTCAGCCAAGGAATCGCCTAGCTCAGCTCTCTCTGCCTCAAGCAGAAACTCGAGGGTGCATCCAGCCTGCAGAAAGAAGAGTGCCTTTTCCTGAGCACTGCTCTGCTCTGGCAGCTCCCTGAAAGCCTCCTGGCTCCTTCTCTGCCCTCACACAGTCGTGCCATTCGGCCCACCCGGGGAGCAAAGGTCCCCCTCGGCAGGGCTCAAGGTATGGCCTGTGTGTGTTTTCAGGGCTGGGAAAGGGCCGATCCAGAAGCTGGGTGTGCACTTGGGAATGGGGCCTGGTGGGCATAGCCGGCCTTCCCTGGTTGGGAAGCAGGAGATCTGGGGCCTCCGAGCTGCATGCACATCCCCTCCCTGGATGCCCCTCTTGCTTCTTCGCTGCTGCCAAGCCTCTCTCACCACACGTGCGTCTCATCGAAAGGAGCAGGCTGCTTGCCCTTCTTTGCAAGGACCTCACCCCACAGGCCTCGTTTCCTCGAACGGGAGTGCACACTGACCCAGAGCCTCCAGAGGAGCTGCTGTCTCTCCAGCCACAAAGGCCTGCAGCCGAATCCACGACAGCCTGCTGCATGGAGGGCGTCTATGGGAGAGGGCCATACATCCCAGGTGGGTGCCTCCCTGGCACCCCGCTTTCCATGGGCAAACACTGTGTGTGCCAAGTGTCTCCTGTGTGCAGAAAATGTAGCCCCGGTGCCCGCGGTGCAGGGAATCCTCTTTGGACCCAGAGCAATGTGCTAGGCAGGCCTCCCATGCTGGGAGAGCCTCCACTTCCCCCAACTGTCCAAGGGCCTCAGGAGCACACTTCGAGGGAGTGTGGGTCTGACAGGCAGAACGGCCCGAGTGAGGAACGTGGATGGCAGGCCAAAGCCAGCTCTAGGGCCTGTTCTGGCCTAGGCCACTGCCAGCCAGCAGGGCCTCAACAGAGCACAGTTCATTCGAGTAGGCCCCAGGCGGTTGCCTGTGTGTCTCTTGCACTGCTGGGAAGCTGCAGGTCCAGAGGCTGTGTGTGCCCGGGGCCACTGGGGCCTGAGCACAAAACAGTCAGGACCCCACTCTCAAGCAGGACTCCTGCCACCTCTGTGCTGCCTGCCACACCCCCTTGCTGCCCGCACTGTCTTCACTGCTGGCAGGCCTCTGTGTGCACAGCCCAGTCTCTGCCAAGGGAACAAGGGGCTTGCTCGCCCCTTGCTAGGACCTCCTCCTACAGCACTCTGGACCAGGGCACACACGCCCCTGGACCAGCAGCCTGCAAGGAAGCTGCAGCTGAGCCAGCCACAAAGGCCTGCAGCCCTGGGCAGGGAGCCTTCTGCTAAGGACAGCTTTCCCACTCCAAAGCCCTGCAGGAGTTCCTGGAGCCTCAGGCCTGCAGCGTTGTCCATCACAGAGCACTGGGTGCCCAAAGCCTCCCCTGCAGCTTCCAAGCACCCTGCAGCCCACAGGCCCTTGGCCCCCACTCTGTTGCCAGAGGCAAGTCCTAGGCAGGACTCTCGAGCTTGTAGAGCCACAGGGCCTCCAGCTTGGAAACCTGCTCAGGAACTCAGTGGCAGCCAGGCTTCACCTTCCATGCTTGTCAGCTAGCAGATGGAGCCCTCGCTCCACCGAAAAACTCTCTGCTTTGCCTTCAGCCAGGGAATCGCCTAGCTCAGCTCTCTCTGCCTCAAGCAGAAACTCGAGGGTGCATCCAGCCTGCAGAAAGAAGAGTGCCTTTTCCTGAGCACTGCTCTGCTCTGGCAGCTCCCTGAAAGCCTCCTGGCGCCTTCTCTGCCCTCACACAGTCGTGCCATTCGGCCCACCCGGGGAGCAAAGGTCCCCCTCGGCATGGCTCAGGGTATGGCCTGTGTGTGTTTTCAGGGCTGGGAAAGGGCCGATCCAGAAGCTGGGTGTGCACTTGGGAATGGGGCCTGGTGGGCATAGCCGGCCTTCCCTGGTTGGGAAGCAGGAGATCTGGGGCCTCCGAGCTGCATGCACATCCCCTCCCTGGATGCCCCTCTTGCTTCTTCGCTGCTGCCAAGCCTCTCTCATCCCACGTGCGTCTCATCGAAAGGAGCAGGCTGCTTGCCATTCTTTGCAAGGACCTCACCCCACAGGCCTCGTTTCCTCGAACAGGAGTGCACACTGACCCAGAGCCTCCAGAGGAGCTGCTGTCTCTCCAGCCACAAAGGCCTGCAGCCGAATCCACGACAGCCTGCTGCATGGAGGGCGTCTATGGGAGAGGGCCATACATCCCAGGTGGGTGCCTCCCTGGCACCCCGCTTTCCATGGGCTAACACTGTGTGTGCCAAGTGTCTCCTGTGTGCAGAAAATGTAGCCCCGGTGCCCGCGGTGCAGGGAATCCTCTTTGGACCCAGAGCAATGTGCTAGGCAGGCCTCCCATGCTGGGAGAGCCTCCACTTCCCCCAACTGTCCAAGGGCCTCAGGAGCACACTTCGAGGGAGTGTGGGTCTGACAGGCAGAACGGCCCGAGTGAGGAACGTGGATGGCAGGCCAAAGCCAGCTCTAGGGCCTGTTCTGGCCTAGGCCACTGCCAGCCAGCAGGGCCTCAACAGAGCACAGTTCATTCGAGTAGGCCCCAGGGGTTGCCTGTGTGTCTCTTGCACTGCTGGGAAGCTGCAGGTCCAGAGGCTGTGTGTGCCCGGGGCCACTGGGGCCTGAGCACAAAACAGTCAGGACCCCACTCTCAAGCAGGACTCCTGCCACCTCTGTGCTGCCTGCCACACCCCCTTGCTGCCCGCACTGTCTTCACTGCTGGCAGGCCTCTGTGTGCACAGCCCAGTCTCTGCCAAGGGAACAAGGGGCTTGCTCGCCCCTTGCTAGGACCTCCTCCTACAGCACTCTGGACCAGGGCACACACGCCCCTGGACCAGCAGCCTGCAAGGAAGCTGCAGCTGAGCCAGCCACAAAGGCCTGCAGCCCTGGGCAGGGAGCCTTCTGCTAAGGACAGCTTTCCCACTCCAAAGGCCTGCAGGAGTTCCTGGAGGCTCAGGTCTGCAGCGTTGTCCATCACAGAGCACTGGGTGCCCAAAGCCTCCCCTGCGGCTTCCGAGCACCCTGCAGCCCACAGGCCCTTGGCTCCACTCTGTTGCCAGAGGCAAGTCCTAGGCAGGACTCTCGAGCTTGTAGAGCCACAGGGCCTCCAGCTTGGAAACCTGCTCAGGAACTCAGTGGCAGCCAGGCTTTACCTTCCATGCTTGCCGGCCAGCAGATGGAGCCCTCGCTCCACCGAAAAACTCTCTGCTTTGCCTTCAGCCAGGGAATCGCCTAGCTCAGCTCTCTCTGCCTCAAGCAGAAACTCGAGGGTGCATCCAGCCTGCAGAAAGAAGAGTGCCTTTTCCTGAGCACTGCTCTGCTCTGGCAGCTCCCTGAAGGCCTCCTGGCGCCTTCTCTGCCCTCACACAGTCGTGCCATTCGGCCCACCCGGGGAGCAAAGGTCCCCCTCGGCAGGGCTCAGGGTATGGCCTGTGTGTGTTTTCAGGGCTGGGAAAGGGCCGATCCAGAAGCTGGGTGTGCACTTGGGAATGGGGCCTGGTAGGCCTAGCCGGCCTTCCCTGGTTGGGAAGCAGGAGATCTGGGGCCTCCGAGCTGCATGCACATCCCCTCCCTGGATGCCCCTCTTGCTTCTTCGCTGCTGCCAAGCCTCTCTCACCCCACGTGCGTCTCATCGATAGGAGCAGGCTGCTTGCCATTCTTTGCAAGGACCTCACCCCACAGGCCTCGTTTCCTCGAACGGGAGTGCACACTGACCCAGAGCCTCCAGAGGAGCTGCTGTCTCTCCAGCCACAAAGGCCTGCAGCCGAATCCACGACAGCCTGCTGCATGGAGGGCGTCTATGGGAGAGGGCCATACATCCCAGGTGGGTGCCTCTCTGGCACCCCGCTTTCCATGGGCAAACACTGTGTGTGCCAAGTGTCTCCTGTGTGCAGAAAATGTAGCCCCGGTGCCCGCGGTGCAGGGAATCCTCTTTGGACCCAGAGCAATGTGCTAGGCAGGCCTCCCATGCTGGGAGAGCCTCCACTTCCCCCAACTGTCCAAGGGCCTCAGGAGCACACTTCGAGGGAGTGTGGGTCTGACAGGCAGAACGGCCCGAGTGAGGAACGTGGATGGCAGGCCAAAGCCAGCTCTAGGGCCTGTTCTGGCCTAGGCCACTGCCAGCCAGCAGGGCCTCAACAGAGCACAGTTCATTCGAGTAGGCCCCAGGGGTTGCCTGTGTGTCTCTTGCACTGCTGGGAAGCTGCAGGTCCAGAGGCTGTGTGTGCCCGGGGCCACTGGGGCCTGAGCACAAAACAGTCAGGACCCCACTCTCAAGCAGGACTCCTGCCACCTCTGTGCTGCCTGCCACACCCCCTTGCTGCCCGCACTGTCTTCACTGCTGGCAGGCCTCTGTGTGCACAGCCCAGTCTCTGCCAAGGGAACAAGGGGCTTGCTCGCCCCTTGCTAGGACCTCCTCCTACAGCACTCTGGACCAGGGCACACACGCCCCTGGACCAGCAGCCTGCAAGGAAGCTGCAGCTGAGCCAGCCACAAAGGCCTGCAGCCCTGGGCAGGGAGCCTTCTGCTAAGGACAGCTTTCCCACTCCAAAGGCCTGCAGGAGTTCCTGGAGGCTCAGGTCTGCAGCGTTGTCCATCACAGAGCACTGGGTGCCCAAAGCCTCCCCTGCGGCTTCCGAGCACCCTGCAGCCCACAGGCCCTTGGCCCCCACTCTGTTGCCAGAGGCAAGTCCTAGGCAGGACTCTCGAGCTTGTAGAGCCACAGGGCCTCCAGCTTGGAAACCTGCTCAGGAACTCAGTGGCAGCCAGGCTTCACCTTCCATGCTTGGCGGCTAGCAGATGGAGCCCTCGCTCCACCGAAAAACTCTCTGCTTTGCCTTCAGCCAAGGAATCGCCTAGCTCAGCTCTCTCTGCCTCAAGCAGAAACTCGAGGGTGCATCCAGCCTGCAGAAAGAAGAGTGCCTTTTCCTGAGCACTGCTCTGCTCTGGCAGCTCCCTGAAAGCCTCCTGGCTCCTTCTCTGCCCTCACACAGTCGTGCCATTCGGCCCACCCGGGGAGCAAAGGTCCCCCTCGGCAGGGCTCAAGGTATGGCCTGTGTGTGTTTTCAGGGCTGGGAAAGGGCCGATCCAGAAGCTGGGTGTGCACTTGGGAATGGGGCCTGGTGGGCATAGCCGGCCTTCCCTGGTTGGGAAGCAGGAGATCTGGGGCCTCCGAGCTGCATGCACATCCCCTCCCTGGATGCCCCTCTTGCTTCTTCGCTGCTGCCAAGCCTCTCTCACCACACGTGCGTCTCATCGAAAGGAGCAGGCTGCTTGCCCTTCTTTGCAAGGACCTCACCCCACAGGCCTCGTTTCCTCGAACGGGAGTGCACACTGACCCAGAGCCTCCAGAGGAGCTGCTGTCTCTCCAGCCACAAAGGCCTGCAGCCGAATCCACGACAGCCTGCTGCATGGAGGGCGTCTATGGGAGAGGGCCATACATCCCAGGTGGGTGCCTCCCTGGCACCCCGCTTTCCATGGGCAAACACTGTGTGTGCCAAGTGTCTCCTGTGTGCAGAAAATGTAGCCCCGGTGCCCGCGGTGCAGGGAATCCTCTTTGGACCCAGAGCAATGTGCTAGGCAGGCCTCCCATGCTGGGAGAGCCTCCACTTCCCCCAACTGTCCAAGGGCCTCAGGAGCACACTTCGAGGGAGTGTGGGTCTGACAGGCAGAACGGCCCGAGTGAGGAACGTGGATGGCAGGCCAAAGCCAGCTCTAGGGCCTGTTCTGGCCTAGGCCACTGCCAGCCAGCAGGGCCTCAACAGAGCACAGTTCATTCGAGTAGGCCCCAGGCGGTTGCCTGTGTGTCTCTTGCACTGCTGGGAAGCTGCAGGTCCAGAGGCTGTGTGTGCCCGGGGCCACTGGGGCCTGAGCACAAAACAGTCAGGACCCCACTCTCAAGCAGGACTCCTGCCACCTCTGTGCTGCCTGCCACACCCCCTTGCTGCCCGCACTGTCTTCACTGCTGGCAGGCCTCTGTGTGCACAGCCCAGTCTCTGCCAAGGGAACAAGGGGCTTGCTCGCCCCTTGCTAGGACCTCCTCCTACAGCACTCTGGACCAGGGCACACACGCCCCTGGACCAGCAGCCTGCAAGGAAGCTGCAGCTGAGCCAGCCACAAAGGCCTGCAGCCCTGGGCAGGGAGCCTTCTGCTAAGGACAGCTTTCCCACTCCAAAGCCCTGCAGGAGTTCCTGGAGCCTCAGACCTGCAGCGTTGTCCATCACAGAGCACTGGGTGCCCAAAGCCTCCCCTGCAGCTTCCAAGCACCCTGCAGCCCACAGGCCCTTGGCCCCCACTCTGTTGCCAGAGGCAAGTCCTAGGCAGGACTCTCGAGCTTGTAGAGCCACAGGGCCTCCAGCTTGGAAACCTGCTCAGGAACTCAGTGGCAGCCAGGCTTCACCTTCCATGCTTGTCAGCTAGCAGATGGAGCCCTCGCTCCACCGAAAAACTCTCTGCTTTGCCTTCAGCCAGGGAATCGCCTAGCTCAGCTCTCTCTGCCTCAAGCAGAAACTCGAGGGTGCATCCAGCCTGCAGAAAGAAGAGTGCCTTTTCCTGAGCACTGCTCTGCTCTGGCAGCTCCCTGAAAGCCTCCTGGCGCCTTCTCTGCCCTCACACAGTCGTGCCATTCGGCCCACCCGGGGAGCAAAGGTCCCCCTCGGCATGGCTCAGGGTATGGCCTGTGTGTGTTTTCAGGGCTGGGAAAGGGCCGATCCAGAAGCTGGGTGTGCACTTGGGAATGGGGACTGGTGGGCATAGCCGGCCTTCCCTGGTTGGGAAGCAGGAGATCTGGGGCCTCCGAGCTGCATGCACATCCCCTCCCTGGATGCCCCTCTTGCTTCTTCGCTGCTGCCAAGCCTCTCTCATCCCACGTGCGTCTCATCGAAAGGAGCAGGCTGCTTGCCATTCTTTGCAAGGACCTCACCCCACAGGCCTCGTTTCCTCGAACAGGAGTGCACACTGACCCAGAGCCTCCAGAGGAGCTGCTGTCTCTCCAGCCACAAAGGCCTGCAGCCGAATCCACGACAGCCTGCTGCATGGAGGGCGTCTATGGGAGAGGGCCATACATCCCAGGTGGGTGCCTCCCTGGCACCCCGCTTTCCATGGGCTAACACTGTGTGTGCCAAGTGTCTCCTGTGTGCAGAAAATGTAGCCCCGGTGCCCGCGGTGCAGGGAATCCTCTTTGGACCCAGAGCAATGTGCTAGGCAGGCCTCCCATGCTGGGAGAGCCTCCACTTCCCCCAACTGTCCAAGGGCCTCAGGAGCACACTTCGAGGGAGTGTGGGTCTGACAGGCAGAACGGCCCGAGTGAGGAACGTGGATGGCAGGCCAAAGCCAGCTCTAGGGCCTGTTCTGGCCTAGGCCACTGCCAGCCAGCAGGGCCTCAACAGAGCACAGTTCATTCGAGTAGGCCCCAGGGGTTGCCTGTGTGTCTCTTGCACTGCTGGGAAGCTGCAGGTCCAGAGGCTGTGTGTGCCCGGGGCCACTGGGGCCTGAGCACAAAACAGTCAGGACCCCACTCTCAAGCAGGACTCCTGCCACCTCTGTGCTGCCTGCCACACCCCCTTGCTGCCCGCACTGTCTTCACTGCTGGCAGGCCTCTGTGTGCACAGCCCAGTCTCTGCCAAGGGAACAAGGGGCTTGCTCGCCCCTTGCTAGGACCTCCTCCTACAGCACTCTGGACCAGGGCACACACGCCCCTGGACCAGCAGCCTGCAAGGAAGCTGCAGCTGAGCCAGCCACAAAGGCCTGCAGCCCTGGGCAGGGAGCCTTCTGCTAAGGACAGCTTTCCCACTCCAAAGCCCTGCAGGAGTTCCTGGAGGCTCAGGTCTGCAGCGTTGTCCATCACAGAGCACTGGGTGCCCAAAGCCTCCCCTGCGGCTTCCGAGCACCCTGCAGCCCACAGGCCCTTGGCCCCCACTCTGTTGCCAGAGGCAAGTCCTAGGCAGGACTCTCGAGCTTGTAGAGCCACAGGGCCTCCAGCTTGGAAACCTGCTCAGGAACTCAGTGGCAGCCAGGCTTCACCTTCCATGCTTGGCGGCTAGCAGATGGAGCCCTCGCTCCACCGAAAAACTCTCTGCTTTGCCTTCAGCCAAGGAATCGCCTAGCTCAGCTCTCTCTGCCTCAAGCAGAAACTCGAGGGTGCATCCAGCCTGCAGAAAGAAGAGTGCCTTTTCCTGAGCACTGCTCTGCTCTGGCAGCTCCCTGAAAGCCTCCTGGCTCCTTCTCTGCCCTCACACAGTCGTGCCATTCGGCCCACCCGGGGAGCAAAGGTCCCCCTCGGCAGGGCTCAAGGTATGGCCTGTGTGTGTTTTCAGGGCTGGGAAAGGGCCGATCCAGAAGCTGGGTGTGCACTTGGGAATGGGGCCTGGTGGGCATAGCCGGCCTTCCCTGGTTGGGAAGCAGGAGATCTGGGGCCTCCGAGCTGCATGCACATCCCCTCCCTGGATGCCCCTCTTGCTTCTTCGCTGCTGCCAAGCCTCTCTCACCACACGTGCGTCTCATCGAAAGGAGCAGGCTGCTTGCCCTTCTTTGCAAGGACCTCACCCCACAGGCCTCGTTTCCTCGAACGGGAGTGCACACTGACCCAGAGCCTCCAGAGGAGCTGCTGTCTCTCCAGCCACAAAGGCCTGCAGCCGAATCCACGACAGCCTGCTGCATGGAGGGCGTCTATGGGAGAGGGCCATACATCCCAGGTGGGTGCCTCCCTGGCACCCCGCTTTCCATGGGCAAACACTGTGTGTGCCAAGTGTCTCCTGTGTGCAGAAAATGTAGCCCCGGTGCCCGCGGTGCAGGGAATCCTCTTTGGACCCAGAGCAATGTGCTAGGCAGGCCTCCCATGCTGGGAGAGCCTCCACTTCCCCCAACTGTCCAAGGGCCTCAGGAGCACACTTCGAGGGAGTGTGGGTCTGACAGGCAGAACGGCCCGAGTGAGGAACGTGGATGGCAGGCCAAAGCCAGCTCTAGGGCCTGTTCTGGCCTAGGCCACTGCCAGCCAGCAGGGCCTCAACAGAGCACAGTTCATTCGAGTAGGCCCCAGGCGGTTGCCTGTGTGTCTCTTGCACTGCTGGGAAGCTGCAGGTCCAGAGGCTGTGTGTGCCCGGGGCCACTGGGGCCTGAGCACAAAACAGTCAGGACCCCACTCTCAAGCAGGACTCCTGCCACCTCTGTGCTGCCTGCCACACCCCCTTGCTGCCCGCACTGTCTTCACTGCTGGCAGGCCTCTGTGTGCACAGCCCAGTCTCTGCCAAGGGAACAAGGGGCTTGCTCGCCCCTTGCTAGGACCTCCTCCTACAGCACTCTGGACCAGGGCACACACGCCCCTGGACCAGCAGCCTGCAAGGAAGCTGCAGCTGAGCCAGCCACAAAGGCCTGCAGCCCTGGGCAGGGAGCCTTCTGCTAAGGACAGCTTTCCCACTCCAAAGCCCTGCAGGAGTTCCTGGAGCCTCAGGCCTGCAGCGTTGTCCATCACAGAGCACTGGGTGCCCAAAGCCTCCCCTGCAGCTTCCAAGCACCCTGCAGCCCACAGGCCCTTGGCCCCCACTCTGTTGCCAGAGGCAAGTCCTAGGCAGGACTCTCGAGCTTGTAGAGCCACAGGGCCTCCAGCTTGGAAACCTGCTCAGGAACTCAGTGGCAGCCAGGCTTCACCTTCCATGCTTGTCAGCTAGCAGATGGAGCCCTCGCTCCACCGAAAAACTCTCTGCTTTGCCTTCAGCCAGGGAATCGCCTAGCTCAGCTCTCTCTGCCTCAAGCAGAAACTCGAGGGTGCATCCAGCCTGCAGAAAGAAGAGTGCCTTTTCCTGAGCACTGCTCTGCTCTGGCAGCTCCCTGAAAGCCTCCTGGCGCCTTCTCTGCCCTCACACAGTCGTGCCATTCGGCCCACCCGGGGAGCAAAGGTCCCCCTCGGCATGGCTCAGGGTATGGCCTGTGTGTGTTTTCAGGGCTGGGAAAGGGCCGATCCAGAAGCTGGGTGTGCACTTGGGAATGGGGCCTGGAGGGCATAGCCGGCCTTCCCTGGTTGGGAAGCAGGAGATCTGGGGCCTCCGAGCTGCATGCACATCCCCTCCCTGGATGCCCCTCTTGCTTCTTCGCTGCTGCCAAGCCTCTCTCATCCCACGTGCGTCTCATCGAAAGGAGCAGGCTGCTTGCCATTCTTTGCAAGGACCTCACCCCACAGGCCTCGTTTCCTCGAACAGGAGTGCACACTGACCCAGAGCCTCCAGAGGAGCTGCTGTCTCTCCAGCCACAAAGGCCTGCAGCCGAATCCACGACAGCCTGCTGCATGGAGGGCGTCTATGGGAGAGGGCCATACATCCCAGGTGGGTGCCTCCCTGGCACCCCGCTTTCCATGGGCTAACACTGTGTGTGCCAAGTGTCTCCTGTGTGCAGAAAATGTAGCCCCGGTGCCCGCGGTGCAGGGAATCCTCTTTGGACCCAGAGCAATGTGCTAGGCAGGCCTCCCATGCTGGGAGAGCCTCCACTTCCCCCAACTGTCCAAGGGCCTCAGGAGCACACTTCGAGGGAGTGTGGGTCTGACAGGCAGAACGGCCCGAGTGAGGAACGTGGATGGCAGGCCAAAGCCAGCTCTAGGGCCTGTTCTGGCCTAGGCCACTGCCAGCCAGCAGGGCCTCAACAGAGCACAGTTCATTCGAGTAGGCCCCAGGGGTTGCCTGTGTGTCTCTTGCACTGCTGGGAAGCTGCAGGTCCAGAGGCTGTGTGTGCCCGGGGCCACTGGGGCCTGAGCACAAAACAGTCAGGACCCCACTCTCAAGCAGGACTCCTGCCACCTCTGTGCTGCCTGCCACACCCCCTTGCTGCCCGCACTGTCTTCACTGCTGGCAGGCCTCTGTGTGCACAGCCCAGTCTCTGCCAAGGGAACAAGGGGCTTGCTCGCCCCTTGCTAGGACCTCCTCCTACAGCACTCTGGACCAGGGCACACACGCCCCTGGACCAGCAGCCTGCAAGGAAGCTGCAGCTGAGCCAGCCACAAAGGCCTGCAGCCCTGGGCAGGGAGCCTTCTGCTAAGGACAGCTTTCCCACTCCAAAGGCCTGCAGGAGTTCCTGGAGGCTCAGGTCTGCAGCGTTGTCCATCACAGAGCACTGGGTGCCCAAAGCCTCCCCTGCGGCTTCCGAGCACCCTGCAGCCCACAGGCCCTTGGCCCCCACTCTGTTGCCAGAGGCAAGTCCTAGGCAGGACTCTCGAGCTTGTAGAGCCACAGGGCCTCCAGCTTGGAAACCTGCTCAGGAACTCAGTGGCAGCCAGGCTTCACCTTCCATGCTTGGCGGCTAGCAGATGGAGCCCTCGCTCCACCGAAAAACTCTCTGCTTTGCCTTCAGCCAAGGAATCGCCTAGCTCAGCTCTCTCTGCCTCAAGCAGAAACTCGAGGGTGCATCCAGCCTGCAGAAAGAAGAGTGCCTTTTCCTGAGCACTGCTCTGCTCTGGCAGCTCCCTGAAAGCCTCCTGGCTCCTTCTCTGCCCTCACACAGTCGTGCCATTCGGCCCACCCGGGGAGCAAAGGTCCCCCTCGGCAGGGCTCAAGGTATGGCCTGTGTGTGTTTTCAGGGCTGGGAAAGGGCCGATCCAGAAGCTGGGTGTGCACTTGGGAATGGGGCCTGGTGGGCATAGCCGGCCTTCCCTGGTTGGGAAGCAGGAGATCTGGGGCCTCCGAGCTGCATGCACATCCCCTCCCTGGATGCCCCTCTTGCTTCTTCGCTGCTGCCAAGCCTCTCTCACCACACGTGCGTCTCATCGAAAGGAGCAGGCTGCTTGCCCTTCTTTGCAAGGACCTCACCCCACAGGCCTCGTTTCCTCGAACGGGAGTGCACACTGACCCAGAGCCTCCAGAGGAGCTGCTGTCTCTCCAGCCACAAAGGCCTGCAGCCGAATCCACGACAGCCTGCTGCATGGAGGGCGTCTATGGGAGAGGGCCATACATCCCAGGTGGGTGCCTCCCTGGCACCCCGCTTTCCATGGGCAAACACTGTGTGTGCCAAGTGTCTCCTGTGTGCAGAAAATGTAGCCCCGGTGCCCGCGGTGCAGGGAATCCTCTTTGGACCCAGAGCAATGTGCTAGGCAGGCCTCCCATGCTGGGAGAGCCTCCACTTCCCCCAACTGTCCAAGGGCCTCAGGAGCACACTTCGAGGGAGTGTGGGTCTGACAGGCAGAACGGCCCGAGTGAGGAACGTGGATGGCAGGCCAAAGCCAGCTCTAGGGCCTGTTCTGGCCTAGGCCACTGCCAGCCAGCAGGGCCTCAACAGAGCACAGTTCATTCGAGTAGGCCCCAGGCGGTTGCCTGTGTGTCTCTTGCACTGCTGGGAAGCTGCAGGTCCAGAGGCTGTGTGTGCCCGGGGCCACTGGGGCCTGAGCACAAAACAGTCAGGACCCCACTCTCAAGCAGGACTCCTGCCACCTCTGTGCTGCCTGCCACACCCCCTTGCTGCCCGCACTGTCTTCACTGCTGGCAGGCCTCTGTGTGCACAGCCCAGTCTCTGCCAAGGGAACAAGGGGCTTGCTCGCCCCTTGCTAGGACCTCCTCCTACAGCACTCTGGACCAGGGCACACACGCCCCTGGACCAGCAGCCTGCAAGGAAGCTGCAGCTGAGCCAGCCACAAAGGCCTGCAGCCCTGGGCAGGGAGCCTTCTGCTAAGGACAGCTTTCCCACTCCAAAGGCCTGCAGGAGTTCCTGGAGGCTCAGGTCTGCAGCGTTGTCCATCACAGAGCACTGGGTGCCCAAAGCCTCCCCTGCAGCTTCCAAGCACCCTGCAGCCCACAGGCCCTTGGCCCCCACTCTGTTGCCAGAGGCAAGTCCTAGGCAGGACTCTCGAGCTTGTAGAGCCACAGGGCCTCCAGCTTGGAAACCTGCTCAGGAACTCAGTGGCAGCCAGGCTTCACCTTCCATGCTTGTCAGCTAGCAGATGGAGCCCTCGCTCCACCGAAAAACTCTCTGCTTTGCCTTCAGCCAGGGAATCGCCTAGCTCAGCTCTCTCTGCCTCAAGCAGAAACTCGAGGGTGCATCCAGCCTGCAGAAAGAAGAGTGCCTTTTCCTGAGCACTGCTCTGCTCTGGCAGCTCCCTGAAAGCCTCCTGGCGCCTTCTCTGCCCTCACACAGTCGTGCCATTCGGCCCACCCGGGGAGCAAAGGTCCCCCTCGGCATGGCTCAGGGTATGGCCTGTGTGTGTTTTCAGGGCTGGGAAAGGGCCGATCCAGAAGCTGGGTGTGCACTTGGGAATGGGGCCTGGTGGGCATAGCCGGCCTTCCCTGGTTGGGAAGCAGGAGATCTGGGGCCTCCGAGCTGCATGCACATCCCCTCCCTGGATGCCCCTCTTGCTTCTTCGCTGCTGCCAAGCCTCTCTCATCCCACGTGCGTCTCATCGAAAGGAGCAGGCTGCTTGCCATTCTTTGCAAGGACCTCACCCCACAGGCCTCGTTTCCTCGAACAGGAGTGCACACTGACCCAGAGCCTCCAGAGGAGCTGCTGTCTCTCCAGCCACAAAGGCCTGCAGCCGAATCCACGACAGCCTGCTGCATGGAGGGCATCTATGGGAGAGGGCCATACATCCCAGGTGGGTGCCTCTCTGGCACCCCGCTTTCCATGGGCAAACACTGTGTGTGCCAAGTGTCTCCTGTGTGCAGAAAATGTAGCCCCGGTGCCCGCGGTGCAGGGAATCCTCTTTGGACCCAGAGCAATGTGCTAGGCAGGCCTCCCATGCTGGGAGAGCCTCCACTTCCCCCAACTGTCCAAGGGCCTCAGGAGCACACTTCGAGGGAGTGTGGGTCTGACAGGCAGAACGGCCCGAGTGAGGAACGTGGATGGCAGGCCAAAGCCAGCTCTAGGGCCTGTTCTGGCCTAGGCCACTGCCAGCCAGCAGGGCCTCAACAGAGCACAGTTCATTCGAGTAGGCCCCAGGCGGTTGCCTGTGTGTCTCTTGCACTGCTGGGAAGCTGCAGGTCCAGAGGCTGTGTGTGCCCGGGGCCACTGGGGCCTGAGCACAAAACAGTCAGGACCCCACTCTCAAGCAGGACTCCTGCCACCTCTGTGCTGCCTGCCACACCCCCTTGCTGCCCGCACTGTCTTCACTGCTGGCAGGCCTCTGTGTGCACAGCCCAGTCTCTGCCAAGGGAACAAGGGGCTTGCTCGCCCCTTGCTAGGACCTCCTCCTACAGCACTCTGGACCAGGGCACACACGCCCCTGGACCAGCAGCCTGCAAGGAAGCTGCAGCTGAGCCAGCCACAAAGGCCTGCAGCCCTGGGCAGGGAGCCTTCTGCTAAGGACAGCTTTCCCACTCCAAAGGCCTGCAGGAGTTCCTGGAGGCTCAGGTCTGCAGCGTTGTCCATCACAGAGCACTGGGTGCCCAAAGCCTCCCCTGCAGCTTCCAAGCACCCTGCAGCCCACAGGCCCTTGGCCCCCACTCTGTTGCCAGAGGCAAGTCCTAGGCAGGACTCTCGAGCTTGTAGAGCCACAGGGCCTCCAGCTTGGAAACCTGCTCAGGAACTCAGTGGCAGCCAGGCTTCACCTTCCATGCTTGTCAGCTAGCAGATGGAGCCCTCGCTCCACCGAAAAACTCTCTGCTTTGCCTTCAGCCAGGGAATCGCCTAGCTCAGCTCTCTCTGCCTCAAGCAGAAACTCGAGGGTGCATCCAGCCTGCAGAAAGAAGAGTGCCTTTTCCTGAGCACTGCTCTGCTCTGGCAGCTCCCTGAAAGCCTCCTGGCGCCTTCTCTGCCCTCACACAGTCGTGCCATTCGGCCCACCCGGGGAGCAAAGGTCCCCCTCGGCATGGCTCAGGGTATGGCCTGTGTGTGTTTTCAGGGCTGGGAAAGGGCCGATCCAGAAGCTGGGTGTGCACTTGGGAATGGGGCCTGGTGGGCATAGCCGGCCTTCCCTGGTTGGGAAGCAGGAGATCTGGGGCCTCCGAGCTGCATGCACATCCCCTCCCTGGATGCCCCTCTTGCTTCTTCGCTGCTGCCAAGCCTCTCTCATCCCACGTGCGTCTCATCGAAAGGAGCAGGCTGCTTGCCATTCTTTGCAAGGACCTCACCCCACAGGCCTCGTTTCCTCGAACAGGAGTGCACACTGACCCAGAGCCTCCAGAGGAGCTGCTGTCTCTCCAGCCACAAAGGCCTGCAGCCGAATCCACGACAGCCTGCTGCATGGAGGGCGTCTATGGGAGAGGGCCATACATCCCAGGTGGGTGCCTCCCTGGCACCCCGCTTTCCATGGGCTAACACTGTGTGTGCCAAGTGTCTCCTGTGTGCAGAAAATGTAGCCCCGGTGCCCGCGGTGCAGGGAATCCTCTTTGGACCCAGAGCAATGTGCTGGGCAGGCCTCCCATGCTGGGAGAGCCTCCACTTCCCCCAACTGTCCAAGGGCCTCAGGAGCACACTTCGAGGGAGTGTGGGTCTGACAGGCAGAACGGCCCGAGTGAGGAACGTGGATGGCAGGCCAAAGCCAGCTCTAGGGCCTGTTCTGGCCTAGGCCACTGCCAGCCAGCAGGGCCTCAACAGAGCACAGTTCATTCGAGTAGGCCCCAGGGGTTGCCTGTGTGTCTCTTGCACTGCTGGGAAGCTGCAGGTCCAGAGGCTGTGTGTGCCCGGGGCCACTGGGGCCTGAGCACAAAACAGTCAGGACCCCACTCTCAAGCAGGACTCCTGCCACCTCTGTGCTGCCTGCCACACCCCCTTGCTGCCCGCACTGTCTTCACTGCTGGCAGGCCTCTGTGTGCACAGCCCAGTCTCTGCCAAGGGAACAAGGGGCTTGCTCGCCCCTTGCTAGGACCTCCTCCTACAGCACTCTGGACCAGGGCACACACGCCCCTGGACCAGCAGCCTGCAAGGAAGCTGCAGCTGAGCCAGCCACAAAGGCCTGCAGCCCTGGGCAGGGAGCCTTCTGCTAAGGACAGCTTTCCCACTCCAAAGGCCTGCAGGAGTTCCTGGAGGCTCAGGTCTGCAGCGTTGTCCATCACAGAGCACTGGGTGCCCAAAGCCTCCCCTGCGGCTTCCGAGCACCCTGCAGCCCACAGGCCCTTGGCCCCCACTCTGTTGCCAGAGGCAAGTCCTAGGCAGGACTCTCGAGCTTGTAGAGCCACAGGGCCTCCAGCTTGGAAACCTGCTCAGGAACTCAGTGGCAGCCAGGCTTTACCTTCCATGCTTGCCGGCCAGCAGATGGAGCCCTCGCTCCACCGAAAAACTCTCTGCTTTGCCTTCAGCCAGGGAATCGCCTAGCTCAGCTCTCTCTGCCTCAAGCAGAAACTCGAGGGTGCATCCAGCCTGCAGAAAGAAGAGTGCCTTTTCCTGAGCACTGCTCTGCTCTGGCAGCTCCCTGAAGGCCTCCTGGCGCCTTCTCTGCCCTCACACAGTCGTGCCATTCGGCCCACCCGGGGAGCAAAGGTCCCCCTCGGCATGGCTCAGGGTATGGCCTGTGTGTGTTTTCAGGGCTGGGAAAGGGCCGATCCAGAAGCTGGGTGTGCACTTGGGAATGGGGCCTGGTGGGCCTAGCCGGCCTTCCCTGGTTGGGAAGCAGGAGATCTGGGGCCTCCGAGCTGCATGCACATCCCCTCCCTGGATGCCCCTCTTGCTTCTTCGCTGCTGCCAAGCCTCTCTCACCCCACGTGCGTCTCATCGATAGGAGCAGGCTGCTTGCCATTCTTTGCAAGGACCTCACCCCACAGGCCTCGTTTCCTCGAACGGGAGTGCACACTGACCCAGAGCCTCCAGAGGAGCTGCTGTCTCTCCAGCCACAAAGGCCTGCAGCCGAATCCACGACAGCCTGCTGCATGGAGGGCGTCTATGGGAGAGGGCCATACATCCCAGGTGGGTGCCTCTCTGGCACCCCGCTTTCCATGGGCAAACACTGTGTGTGCCAAGTGTCTCCTGTGTGCAGAAAATGTAGCCCCGGTGCCCGCGGTGCAGGGAATCCTCTTTTGACCCAGAGCAATGTGCTAGGCAGGCCTCCCATGCTGGGAGAGCCTCCACTTCCCCCAACTGTCCAAGGGCCTCAGGAGCACACTTCGAGGGAGTGTGGGTCTGACAGGCAGAACGGCCCGAGTGAGGAACGTGGATGGCAGGCCAAAGCCAGCTCTAGGGCCTGTTCTGGCCTAGGCCACTGCCAGCCAGCAGGGCCTCAACAGAGCACAGTTCATTCGAGTAGGCCCCAGGGGTTGCCTGTGTGTCTCTTGCACTGCTGGGAAGCTGCAGGTCCAGAGGCTGTGTGTGCCCGGGGCCACTGGGGCCTGAGCACAAAACAGTCAGGACCCCACTCTCAAGCAGGACTCCTGCCACCTCTGTGCTGCCTGCCACACCCCCTTGCTGCCCGCACTGTCTTCACTGCTGGCAGGCCTCTGTGTGCACAGCCCAGTCTCTGCCAAGGGAACAAGGGGCTTGCTCGCCCCTTGCTAGGACCTCCTCCTACAGCACTCTGGACCAGGGCACACACGCCCCTGGACCAGCAGCCTGCAAGGAAGCTGCAGCTGAGCCAGCCACAAAGGCCTGCAGCCCTGGGCAGGGAGCCTTCTGCTAAGGACAGCTTTCCCACTCCAAAGGCCTGCAGGAGTTCCTGGAGGCTCAGGTCTGCAGCGTTGTCCATCACAGAGCACTGGGTGCCCAAAGCCTCCCCTGCGGCTTCCGAGCACCCTGCAGCCCACAGGCCCTTGGCCCCCACTCTGTTGCCAGAGGCAAGTCCTAGGCAGGACTCTCGAGCTTGTAGAGCCACAGGGCCTCCAGCTTGGAAACCTGCTCAGGAACTCAGTGGCAGCCAGGCTTCACCTTCCATGCTTGGCGGCTAGCAGATGGAGCCCTCGCTCCACCGAAAAACTCTCTGCTTTGCCTTCAGCCAAGGAATCGCCTAGCTCAGCTCTCTCTGCCTCAAGCAGAAACTCGAGGGTGCATCCAGCCTGCAGAAAGAAGAGTGCCTTTTCCTGAGCACTGCTCTGCTCTGGCAGCTCCCTGAAAGCCTCCTGGCTCCTTCTCTGCCCTCACACAGTCGTGCCATTCGGCCCACCCGGGGAGCAAAGGTCCCCCTCGGCAGGGCTCAAGGTATGGCCTGTGTGTGTTTTCAGGGCTGGGAAAGGGCCGATCCAGAAGCTGGGTGTGCACTTGGGAATGGGGCCTGGTGGGCATAGCCGGCCTTCCCTGGTTGGGAAGCAGGAGATCTGGGGCCTCCGAGCTGCATGCACATCCCCTCCCTGGATGCCCCTCTTGCTTATTCGCTGCTGCCAAGCCTCTCTCACCACACGTGCGTCTCATCGAAAGGAGCAGGCTGCTTGCCCTTCTTTGCAAGGACCTCACCCCACAGGCCTCGTTTCCTCGAACAGGAGTGCACACTGACCCAGAGCCTCCAGAGGAGCTGCTGTCTCTCCAGCCACAAAGGCCTGCAGCCGAATCCACGACAGCCTGCTGCATGGAGGGCGTCTATGGGAGAGGGCCATACATCCCAGGTGGGTGCCTCTCTGGCACCCCGCTTTCCATGGGCAAACACTGTGTGTGCCAAGTGTTTCCTGTGTGCAGAAAATGTAGCCCCGGTGCCCGCGGTGCAGGGAATCCTCTTTGGACCCAGAGCAATGTGCTAGGCAGGCCTCCCATGCTGGGAGAGCCTCCACTTCCCCCAACTGTCCAAGGGCCTCAGGAGCACACTTCGAGGGAGTGTGGGTCTGACAGGCAGAACGGCCCGAGTGAGGAACGTGGATGGCAGGCCAAAGCCAGCTCTAGGGCCTGTTCTGGCCTAGGCCACTGCCAGCCAGCAGGGCCTCAACAGAGCACAGTTCATTCGAGTAGGCCCCAGGTGGTTGCCTGTGTGTCTCTTGCACTGCTGGGAAGCTGCAGGTCCAGAGGCTGTGTGTGCCCGGGGCCACTGGGGCCTGAGCACAAAACAGTCAGGACCCCACTCTCAAGCAGGACTCCTGCCACCTCTGTGCTGCCTGCCACACCCCCTTGCTGCCCGCACTGTCTTCACTGCTGGCAGGCCTCTGTGTGCACAGCCCAGTCTCTGCCAAGGGAACAAGGGGCTTGCTCGCCCCTTGCTAGGACCTCCTCCTACAGCACTCTGGACCAGGGCACACACGCCCCTGGACCAGCAGCCTGCAAGGAAGCTGCAGCTGAGCCAGCCACAAAGGCCTGCAGCCCTGGGCAGGGAGCCTTCTGCTAAGGACAGCTTTCCCACTCCAAAGCCCTGCAGGAGTTCCTGGAGGCTCAGGCCTGCAGCGTTGTCCATCACAGAGCACTGGGTGCCCAAAGCCTCCCCTGCAGCTTCCAAGCACCCTGCAGCCCACAGGCCCTTGGCCCCCACTCTGTTGCCAGAGGCAAGTCCTAGGCAGGACTCTCGAGCTTGTAGAGCCACAGGGCCTCCAGCTTGGAAACCTGCTCAGGAACTCAGTGGCAGCCAGGCTTCACCTTCCATGCTTGTCAGCTAGCAGATGGAGCCCTCGCTCCACCGAAAAACTCTCTGCTTTGCCTTCAGCCAGGGAATCGCCTAGCTCAGCTCTCTCTGCCTCAAGCAGAAACTCGAGGGTGCATCCAGCCTGCAGAAAGAAGAGTGCCTTTTCCTGAGCACTGCTCTGCTCTGGCAGCTCCCTGAAAGCCTCCTGGCGCCTTCTCTGCCCTCACACAGTCGTGCCATTCGGCCCACCCGGGGAGCAAAGGTCCCCCTCGGCATGGCTCAGGGTATGGCCTGTGTGTGTTTTCAGGGCTGGGAAAGGGCCGATCCAGAAGCTGGGTGTGCACTTGGGAATGGGGCCTGGTGGGCATAGCCGGCCTTCCCTGGTTGGGAAGCAGGAGATCTGGGGCCTCCGAGCTGCATGCACATCCCCTCCCTGGATGCCCCTCTTGCTTCTTCGCTGCTGCCAAGCCTCTCTCATCCCACGTGCGTCTCATCGAAAGGAGCAGGCTGCTTGCCATTCTTTGCAAGGACCTCACCCCACAGGCCTCGTTTCCTCGAACAGGAGTGCACACTGACCCAGAGCCTCCAGAGGAGCTGCTGTCTCTCCAGCCACAAAGGCCTGCAGCCGAATCCACGACAGCCTGCTGCATGGAGGGCGTCTATGGGAGAGGGCCATACATCCCAGGTGGGTGCCTCCCTGGCACCCCGCTTTCCATGGGCTAACACTGTGTGTGCCAAGTGTCTCCTGTGTGCAGAAAATGTAGCCCCGGTGCCCGCGGTGCAGGGAATCCTCTTTGGACCCAGAGCAATGTGCTAGGCAGGCCTCCCATGCTGGGAGAGCCTCCACTTCCCCCAACTGTCCAAGGGCCTCAGGAGCACACTTCGAGGGAGTGTGGGTCTGACAGGCAGAACGGCCCGAGTGAGGAACGTGGATGGCAGGCCAAAGCCAGCTCTAGGGCCTGTTCTGGCCTAGGCCACTGCCAGCCAGCAGGGCCTCAACAGAGCACAGTTCATTCGAGTAGGCCCCAGGGGTTGCCTGTGTGTCTCTTGCACTGCTGGGAAGCTGCAGGTCCAGAGGCTGTGTGTGCCCGGGGCCACTGGGGCCTGAGCACAAAACAGTCAGGACCCCACTCTCAAGCAGGACTCCTGCCACCTCTGTGCTGCCTGCCACACCCCCTTGCTGCCCGCACTGTCTTCACTGCTGGCAGGCCTCTGTGTGCACAGCCCAGTCTCTGCCAAGGGAACAAGGGGCTTGCTCGCCCCTTGCTAGGACCTCCTCCTACAGCACTCTGGACCAGGGCACACACGCCCCTGGACCAGCAGCCTGCAAGGAAGCTGCAGCTGAGCCAGCCACAAAGGCCTGCAGCCCTGGGCAGGGAGCCTTCTGCTAAGGACAGCTTTCCCACTCCAAAGGCCTGCAGGAGTTCCTGGAGGCTCAGGTCTGCAGCGTTGTCCATCACAGAGCACTGGGTGCCCAAAGCCTCCCCTGCGGCTTCCGAGCACCCTGCAGCCCACAGGCCCTTGGCCCCCACTCTGTTGCCAGAGGCAAGTCCTAGGCAGGACTCTCGAGCTTGTAGAGCCACAGGGCCTCCAGCTTGGAAACCTGCTCAGGAACTCAGTGGCAGCCAGGCTTCACCTTCATGCTTGGCGGCTAGCAGATGGAGCCCTCGCTCCACCGAAAAACTCTCTGCTTTGCCTTCAGCCAAGGAATCGCCTAGCTCAGCTCTCTCTGCCTCAAGCAGAAACTCGAGGGTGCATCCAGCCTGCAGAAAGAAGAGTGCCTTTTCCTGAGCACTGCTCTGCTCTGGCAGCTCCCTGAAAGCCTCCTGGCTCCTTCTCTGCCCTCACACAGTCGTGCCATTCGGCCCACCCGGGGAGCAAAGGTCCCCCTCGGCAGGGCTCAAGGTATGGCCTGTGTGTGTTTTCAGGGCTGGGAAAGGGCCGATCCAGAAGCTGGGTGTGCACTTGGGAATGGGGCCTGGTGGGCATAGCCGGCCTTCCCTGGTTGGGAAGCAGGAGATCTGGGGCCTCCGAGCTGCATGCACATCCCCTCCCTGGATGCCCCTCTTGCTTATTCGCTGCTGCCAAGCCTCTCTCACCACACGTGCGTCTCATCGAAAGGAGCAGGCTGCTTGCCCTTCTTTGCAAGGACCTCACCCCACAGGCCTCGTTTCCTCGAACGGGAGTGCACACTGACCCAGAGCCTCCAGAGGAGCTGCTGTCTCTCCAGCCACAAAGGCCTGCAGCCGAATCCACGACAGCCTGCTGCATGGAGGGCGTCTATGGGAGAGGGCCATACATCCCAGGTGGGTGCCTCTCTGGCACCCCGCTTTCCATGGGCAAACACTGTGTGTGCCAAGTGTCTCCTGTGTGCAGAAAATGTAGCCCCGGTGCCCGCGGTGCAGGGAATCCTCTTTGGACCCAGAGCAATGTGCTAGGCAGGCCTCCCATGCTGGGAGAGCCTCCACTTCCCCCAACTGTCCAAGGGCCTCAGGAGCACACTTCGAGGGAGTGTGGGTCTGACAGGCAGAACGGCCCGAGTGAGGAACGTGGATGGCAGGCCAAAGCCAGCTCTAGGGCCTGTTCTGGCCTAGGCCACTGCCAGCCAGCAGGGCCTCAACAGAGCACAGTTCATTCGAGTAGGCCCCAGGTGGTTGCCTGTGTGTCTCTTGCACTGCTGGGAAGCTGCAGGTCCAGAGGCTGTGTGTGCCCGGGGCCACTGGGGCCTGAGCACAAAACAGTCAGGACCCCACTCTCAAGCAGGACTCCTGCCACCTCTGTGCTGCCTGCCACACCCCCTTGCTGCCTGCACTGTCTTCACTGCTGGCAGGCCTCTGTGTGCACAGCCCAGTCTCTGCCAAGGGAACAAGGGGCTTGCTCGCCCCTTGCTAGGACCTCCTCCTACAGCACTCTGGACCAGGGCACACACGCCCCTGGACCAGCAGCCTGCAAGGAAGCTGCAGCTGAGCCAGCCACAAAGGCCTGCAGCCCTGGGCAGGGAGCCTTCTGCTAAGGACAGCTTTCCCACTCCAAAGCCCTGCAGGAGTTCCTGGAGGCTCAGGCCTGCAGCGTTGTCCATCACAGAGCACTGGGTGCCCAAAGCCTCCCCTGCAGCTTCCAAGCACCCTGCAGCCCACAGGCCCTTGGCCCCCACTCTGTTGCCAGAGGCAAGTCCTAGGCAGGACTCTCGAGCTTGTAGAGCCACAGGGCCTCCAGCTTGGAAACCTGCTCAGGAACTCAGTGGCAGCCAGGCTTCACCTTCCATGCTTGTCAGCTAGCAGATGGAGCCCTCGCTCCACCGAAAAACTCTCTGCTTTGCCTTCAGCCAGGGAATCGCCTAGCTCAGCTCTCTCTGCCTCAAGCAGAAACTCGAGGGTGCATCCAGCCTGCAGAAAGAAGAGTGCCTTTTCCTGAGCACTGCTCTGCTCTGGCAGCTCCCTGAAAGCCTCCTGGCGCCTTCTCTGCCCTCACACAGTCGTGCCATTCGGCCCACCCGGGGAGCAAAGGTCCCCCTCGGCATGGCTCAGGGTATGGCCTGTGTGTGTTTTCAGGGCTGGGAAAGGGCCGATCCAGAAGCTGGGTGTGCACTTGGGAATGGGGCCTGGTGGGCATAGCCGGCCTTCCCTGGTTGGGAAGCAGGAGATCTGGGGCCTCCGAGCTGCATGCACATCCCCTCCCTGGATGCCCCTCTTGCTTCTTCGCTGCTGCCAAGCCTCTCTCACCCCACGTGCGTCTCATCGAAAGGAGCAGGCTGCTTGCCATTCTTTGCAAGGACCTCACCCCACAGGCCTCGTTTCCTCGAACAGGAGTGCACACTGACCCAGAGCCTCCAGAGGAGCTGCTGTCTCTCCAGCCACAAAGGCCTGCAGCCGAATCCACGACAGCCTGCTGCATGGAGGGCGTCTATGGGAGAGGGCCATACATCCCAGGTGGGTGCCTCCCTGGCACCCCGCTTTCCATGGGCTAACACTGTGTGTGCCAAGTGTCTCCTGTGTGCAGAAAATG
>NW_026648362.1:0-109882 GCF_030028045.1 Hippopotamus amphibius kiboko
ATGCGGGGAGCAACGTTCCCCCTTGGCAGGGCTCAGCATGTGGGCTGTGTGTGGTTTCATGGCTGGGAAAGGGCAGATCCTGAAGCTGGGTGCCCTCATGTGAATGGGGCCTGGCGGGCAGAGCCGGCATTCCCCGGTGGGGATGGAGGAGATCTGGGGCCTTCAAGCTGCATGCACATCCCCTCTCTGGCTGCCCCTCTTGCTTCTTCTCTGCTGCCAAGCCTCTCACACCGCACGTGCGTCTCACTGGAAGGAGCAGGCTGCTTGCCATTCTTGGGCAGGGAATCATCCCACACGCCTCGTTTCCTCGCAGGGGAGTGCAAACTGACCCAGAGCCTCCAGAGGAGCTGCAGTCTCTCCAGCCACAAAGGCCTGTAGCCGAGTCCATGACGGCCTGTTGCATGGAGGGCTTCTATGGGAGAGGGCCATGCTTCCCTGGCAGGGGCTCCTTCTCACACTGCTTTCCGTGGGGAAACCCTGCGTGTGCCAGGGGTCTCCTGTGGGCACAAAATCTCTCCCCAGTGCCTGAGGTGCAGGGAATCCTCTTTGGACACAGAGCACTGTTCTAGGCAGAGCTCCCATGCTGGGAGAGCCGCCACTGCCCCGACTGTCCAACTGCCTCAGGAACACACTGCTAGGGAGTGTGGGTCTGGCAGGCAGAACGGCCCGAGGGAGGAGCTCGGGCCTTCGGCTGTGGACAGCTTTCCCACTGCCAAGCCTTGGAGGAGTGCGTGGAGGCTGGGGCCTGCAGCGTTTTCCATCGGAGAGCACTGGGTGCCCCAAGCCTCCCCTGTGGCTTCCGAGCCCCTTCCCACCCACACGCCCTTGGCACCCACTCTGTTGCCAGAGGGAAGTCCTAAGCAGGACTCTCTAGCTTGTGCAGCCAGAGTGCCTCCTGCTTGGAAGTGGCCTCTGGCTCTCATTTGGAGTGAGGCTTCTCCCATGCTTGTCAGCCAGCACATGGTGCCATCGCTCCACCAGAGAACACTCTGCTTTGCCTTCAGCCATGGCTCGCCCCGCCGAGCTCTCTCTGCCTCAAGCAGAAACCCCAGTGTGTGTCCAGCCTCCAGAAAGCAGAGTGCCTTTGCCTGAGCACTGCTGTGCTGGGGCAGCACCCTGAAGGCCTCCTAGGGCCTTCTCTGCCCTAACCCAGTCGTGCCATTCGGCCCATGCGGGGAGCAACGTTCCCCCTTGGCAGGGCTCAGCGTGTGGGCTGTGTGTGGTTTCATGGCTGGGAAAGGGCAGATCCTGAAGCTGGGTGCCCTCCTGTGAATGGGGCCTGGCGGGCAGAGCCGGCATTCCCCGGTGGGGATGGAGGAGATCTGGGGCCTTCAAGCTGCATGCACATCCCCTCTCTGGCTGCCCCTCTTGCTTCTTCTCTGCTGCCAAGCCTCTCACACCGCACGTGCGTCTCACTGGAAGGAGCAGGCTGCTTGCCATTCTTGGGCAGGGAATCATCCCACACGCCTCGTTTCCTCGCAGGGGAGTGCAAACTGACCCAGAGCCTCCAGAGGAGCTGCAGTCTCTCCAGCCACAAAGGCCTGTAGCCGAGTCCATGACGGCCTGTTGCATGGAGGGCTTCTATGGGAGAGGGCCATGCTTCCCTGGCAGGGGCTCCTTCTCACACTGCTTTCCGTGGGGAAACCCTGCGTGTGCCAGGGGTCTCCTGTGTGCACAAAATCTCTCCCCAGTGCCTGAGGTGCAGGGAATCCTCTTTGGACACAGAGCACTGTTCTAGGCAGAGCTCCCATGCTGGGAGAGCCGCCACTGCCCCGACTGTCCAACTGCCTCAGGAACACACTGCTAGGGAGTGTGGGTCTGGCAGGCAGAACGGCCCGAGGGAGGAGCTCGGGCCTTCGGCTGTGGACAGCTTTCCCACTGCCAAGCCTTGGAGGAGTGCGTGGAGGCTGGGGCCTGCAGCGTTTTCCATCGGAGAGCACTGGGTGCCCCAAGCCTCCCCTGTGGCTTCCGAGCCCCTTCCCACCCACACGCCCTTGGCACCCACTCTGTTGCCAGAGGGAAGTCCTAAGCAGGACTCTCTAGCTTGTGCAGCCAGAGTGCCTCCTGCTTGGAAGTGGCCTCTGGCTCTCATTTGGAGTGAGGCTTCTCCCATGCTTGTCAGCCAGCACATGGTGCCATCGCTCCACCAGAGAACACTCTGCTTTGCCTTCAGCCATGGCTCGCCCCGCCGAGCTCTCTCTGCCTCAAGCAGAAACCCCAGTGTGTGTCCAGCCTCCAGAAAGCAGAGTGCCTTTGCCTGAGCACTGCTGTGCTGGGGCAGCACCCTGAAGGCCTCCTAGGGCCTTCTCTGCCCTAACCCAGTCGTGCCATTCGGCCCATGCGGGGAGCAACGTTCCCCCTTGGCAGGGCTCAGCGTGTGGGCTGTGTGTGGTTTCATGGCTGGGAAAGGGCAGATCCTGAAGCTGGCTGCCCTCCTGTGAATGGGGCCTGGCGGGCAGAGCCGGCATTCCCCGGTGGGGATGGAGGAGATCTGGGGCCTTCAAGCTGCATGCACATCCCCTCTCTGGCTGCCCCTCTTGCTTCTTCTCTGCTGCCAAGCCTCTCACACCGCACGTGCGTCTCACTGGAAGGAGCAGGCTGCTTGCCATTCTTGGGCAGGGAATCATCCCACACGCCTCGTTTCCTCGCAGGGGAGTGCAAACTGACCCAGAGCCTCCAGAGGAGCTGCAGTCTCTCCAGCCACAAAGGCCTGTAGCCGAGTCCATGACGGCCTGTTGCATGGAGGGCTTCTATGGGAGAGGGCCATGCTTCCCTGGCAGGGGCTCCTTCTCACACTGCTTTCCGTGGGGAAACCCTGCGTGTGCCAGGGGTCTCCTGTGTGCACAAAATCTCTCCCCAGTGCCTGAGGTGCAGGGAATCCTCTTTGGACACAGAGCACTGTTCTAGGCAGAGCTCCCATGCTGGGAGAGCCGCCACTGCCCCGACTGTCCAACTGCCTCAGGAACACACTGCTAGGGAGTGTGGGTCTGGCAGGCAGAACGGCCCGAGGGAGGAGCTCGGGCCTTCGGCTGTGGACAGCTTTCCCACTGCCAAGCCTTGGAGGAGTGCGTGGAGGCTGGGGCCTGCAGCGTTTTCCATCGGAGAGCACTGGGTGCCCCAAGCCTCCCCTGTGGCTTCCGAGCCCCTTCCCACCCACACGCCCTTGGCACCCACTCTGTTGCCAGAGGGAAGTCCTAAGCAGGACTCTCTAGCTTGTGCAGCCAGAGTGCCTCCTGCTTGGAAGTGGCCTCTGGCTCTCATTTGGAGTGAGGCTTCTCCCATGCTTGTCAGCCAGCACATGGTGCCATCGCTCCACCAGAGAACACTCTGCTTTGCCTTCAGCCATGGCTCGCCCCGCCGAGCTCTCTCTGCCTCAAGCAGAAACCCCAGTGTGTGTCCAGCCTCCAGAAAGCAGAGTGCCTTTGCCTGAGCACTGCTGTGCTGGGGCAGCACCCTGAAGGCCTCCTAGGGCCTTCTCTGCCCTAACCCAGTCGTGCCATTCGGCCCATGCGGGGAGCAACGTTCCCCCTTGGCAGGGCTCAGCGTGTGGGCTGTGTGTGGTTTCATGGCTGGGAAAGGGCAGATCCTGAAGCTGGCTGCCCTCCTGTGAATGGGGCCTGGCGGGCAGAGCCGGCATTCCCCGGTGGGGATGGAGGAGATCTGGGGCCTTCAAGCTGCATGCACATCCCCTCTCTGGCTGCCCCTCTTGCTTCTTCTCTGCTGCCAAGCCTCTCACACCGCACGTGCGTCTCACTGGAAGGAGCAGGCTGCTTGCCATTCTTGGGCAGGGAATCATCCCACACGCCTCGTTTCCTCGCAGGGGAGTGCAAACTGACCCAGAGCCTCCAGAGGAGCTGCAGTCTCTCCAGCCACAAAGGCCTGTAGCCGAGTCCATGACGGCCTGTTGCATGGAGGGCTTCTATGGGAGAGGGCCATGCTTCCCTGGCAGGGGCTCCTTCTCACACTGCTTTCCGTGGGGAAACCCTGCGTGTGCCAGGGGTCTCCTGTGTGCACAAAATCTCTCCCCAGTGCCTGAGGTGCAGGGAATCCTCTTTGGACACAGAGCACTGTTCTAGGCAGAGCTCCCATGCTGGGAGAGCCGCCACTGCCCCGACTGTCCAACTGCCTCAGGAACACACTGCTAGGGAGTGTGGGTCTGGCAGGCAGAACGGCCCGAGGGAGGAGCTCGGGCCTTCGGCTGTGGACAGCTTTCCCACTGCCAAGCCTTGGAGGAGTGCGTGGAGGCTGGGGCCTGCAGCGTTTTCCATCGGAGAGCACTGGGTGCCCCAAGCCTCCCCTGTGGCTTCCGAGCCCCTTCCCACCCACACGCCCTTGGCACCCACTCTGTTGCCAGAGGGAAGTCCTAAGCAGGACTCTCTAGCTTGTGCAGCCAGAGTGCCTCCTGCTTGGAAGTGGCCTCTGGCTCTCATTTGGAGTGAGGCTTCTCCCATGCTTGTCAGCCAGCACATGGTGCCATCGCTCCACCAGAGAACACTCTGCTTTGCCTTCAGCCATGGCTCGCCCCGCCGAGCTCTCTCTGCCTCAAGCAGAAACCCCAGTGTGTGTCCAGCCTCCAGAAAGCAGAGTGCCTTTGCCTGAGCACTGCTGTGCTGGGGCAGCACCCTGAAGGCCTCCTAGGGCCTTCTCTGCCCTAACCCAGTCGTGCCATTCGGCCCATGCGGGGAGCAACGTTCCCCCTTGGCAGGGCTCAGCGTGTGGGCTGTGTGTGGTTTCATGGCTGGGAAAGGGCAGATCCTGAAGCTGGGTGCCCTCCTGTGAATGGGGCCTGGCGGGCAGAGCCGGCATTCCCCGGTGGGGATGGAGGAGATCTGGGGCCTTCAAGCTGCATGCACATCCCCTCTCTGGCTGCCCCTCTTGCTTCTTCTCTGCTGCCAAGCCTCTCACACCGCACGTGCGTCTCACTGGAAGGAGCAGGCTGCTTGCCATTCTTGGGCAGGGAATCATCCCACACGCCTCGTTTCCTCGCAGGGGAGTGCAAACTGACCCAGAGCCTCCAGAGGAGCTGCAGTCTCTCCAGCCACAAAGGCCTGTAGCCGAGTCCATGACGGCCTGTTGCATGGAGGGCTTCTATGGGAGAGGGCCATGCTTCCCTGGCAGGGGCTCCTTCTCACACTGCTTTCCGTGGGGAAACCCTGCGTGTGCCAGGGGTCTCCTGTGTGCACAAAATCTCTCCCCAGTGCCTGAGGTGCAGGGAATCCTCTTTGGACACAGAGCACTGTTCTAGGCAGAGCTCCCATGCTGGGAGAGCCGCCACTGCCCCGACTGTCCAACTGCCTCAGGAACACACTGCTAGGGAGTGTGGGTCTGGCAGGCAGAACGGCCCGAGGGAGGAGCTCGGGCCTTCGGCTGTGGACAGCTTTCCCACTGCCAAGCCTTGGAGGAGTGCGTGGAGGCTGGGGCCTGCAGCGTTTTCCATCGGAGAGCACTGGGTGCCCCAAGCCTCCCCTGTGGCTTCCGAGCCCCTTCCCACCCACACGCCCTTGGCACCCACTCTGTTGCCAGAGGGAAGTCCTAAGCAGGACTCTCTAGCTTGTGCAGCCAGAGTGCCTCCTGCTTGGAAGTGGCCTCTGGCTCTCATTTGGAGTGAGGCTTCTCCCATGCTTGTCAGCCAGCACATGGTGCCATCGCTCCACCAGAGAACACTCTGCTTTGCCTTCAGCCATGGCTCGCCCCGCCGAGCTCTCTCTGCCTCAAGCAGAAACCCCAGTGTGTGTCCAGCCTCCAGAAAGCAGAGTGCCTTTGCCTGAGCACTGCTGTGCTGGGGCAGCACCCTGAAGGCCTCCTAGGGCCTTCTCTGCCCTAACCCAGTCGTGCCATTCGGCCCATGCGGGGAGCAACGTTCCCCCTTGGCAGGGCTCAGCGTGTGGGCTGTGTGTGGTTTCATGGCTGGGAAAGGGCAGATCCTGAAGCTGGCTGCCCTCCTGTGAATGGGGCCTGGCGGGCAGAGCCGGCATTCCCCGGTGGGGATGGAGGAGATCTGGGGCCTTCAAGCTGCATGCACATCCCCTCTCTGGCTGCCCCTCTTGCTTCTTCTCTGCTGCCAAGCCTCTCACACCGCACGTGCGTCTCACTGGAAGGAGCAGGCTGCTTGCCATTCTTGGGCAGGGAATCATCCCACACGCCTCGTTTCCTCGCAGGGGAGTGCAAACTGACCCAGAGCCTCCAGAGGAGCTGCAGTCTCTCCAGCCACAAAGGCCTGTAGCCGAGTCCATGACGGCCTGTTGCATGGAGGGCTTCTATGGGAGAGGGCCATGCTTCCCTGGCAGGGGCTCCTTCTCACACTGCTTTCCGTGGGGAAACCCTGCGTGTGCCAGGGGTCTCCTGTGGGCACAAAATCTCTCCCCAGTGCCTGAGGTGCAGGGAATCCTCTTTGGACACAGAGCACTGTTCTAGGCAGAGCTCCCATGCTGGGAGAGCCGCCACTGCCCCGACTGTCCAACTGCCTCAGGAACACACTGCTAGGGAGTGTGGGTCTGGCAGGCAGAACGGCCCGAGGGAGGAGCTCGGGCCTTCGGCTGTGGACAGCTTTCCCACTGCCAAGCCTTGGAGGAGTGCATGGAGGCTGGGGCCTGCAGCGTTTTCCATCGGAGAGCACTGGGTGCCGCAAGCCTCCCCTGTGGCTTCCGAGCCCCTTCCCACCCACACGCCCTTGGCACCCACTCTGTTGCCAGAGGGAAGTCCTAAGCAGGACTCTCTAGCTTGTGCAGCCAGAGTGCCTCCTGCTTGGAAGTGGCCTCTGGCTCTCATTTGGAGTGAGGCTTCTCCCATGCTTGTCAGCCAGCACATGGTGCCATCGCTCCACCAGAGAACACTCTGCTTTGCCTTCAGCCATGGCTCGCCCCGCCGAGCTCTCTCTGCCTCAAGCAGAAACCCCAGTGTGTGTCCAGCCTCCAGAAAGCAGAGTGCCTTTGCCTGAGCACTGCTGTGCTGGGGCAGCACCCTGAAGGCCTCCTAGGGCCTTCTCTGCCCTAACCCAGTCGTGCCATTCGGCCCATGCGGGGAGCAACGTTCCCCCTTGGCAGGGCTCAGCGTGTGGGCTGTGTGTGGTTTCATGGCTGGGAAAGGGCAGATCCTGAAGCTGGCTGCCCTCCTGTGAATGGGGCCTGGCGGGCAGAGCCGGCATTCCCCGGTGGGGATGGAGGAGATCTGGGGCCTTCAAGCTGCATGCACATCCCCTCTCTGGCTGCCCCTCTTGCTTCTTCTCTGCTGCCAAGCCTCTCACACCGCACGTGCGTCTCACTGGAAGGAGCAGGCTGCTTGCCATTCTTGGGCAGGGAATCATCCCACACGCCTCGTTTCCTCGCAGGGGAGTGCAAACTGACCCAGAGCCTCCAGAGGAGCTGCAGTCTCTCCAGCCACAAAGGCCTGTAGCCGAGTCCATGACGGCCTGTTGCATGGAGGGCTTCTATGGGAGAGGGCCATGCTTCCCTGGCAGGGGCTCCTTCTCACACTGCTTTCCGTGGGGAAACCCTGCGTGTGCCAGGGGTCTCCTGTGTGCACAAAATCTCTCCCCAGTGCCTGAGGTGCAGGGAATCCTCTTTGGACACAGAGCACTGTTCTAGGCAGAGCTCCCATGCTGGGAGAGCCGCCACTGCCCCGACTGTCCAACTGCCTCAGGAACACACTGCTAGGGAGTGTGGGTCTGGCAGGCAGAACGGCCCGAGGGAGGAGCTCGGGCCTTCGGCTGTGGACAGCTTTCCCACTGCCAAGCCTTGGAGGAGTGCGTGGAGGCTGGGGCCTGCAGCGTTTTCCATCGGAGAGCACTGGGTGCCGCAAGCCTCCCCTGTGGCTTCCGAGCCCCTTCCCACCCACACGCCCTTGGCACCCACTCTGTTGCCAGAGGGAAGTCCTAAGCAGGACTCTCTAGCTTGTGCAGCCAGAGTGCCTCCTGCTTGGAAGTGGCCTCTGGCTCTCATTTGGAGTGAGGCTTCTCCCATGCTTGTCAGCCAGCACATGGTGCCATCGCTCCACCAGAGAACACTCTGCTTTGCCTTCAGCCATGGCTCGCCCCGCCGAGCTCTCTCTGCCTCAAGCAGAAACCCCAGTGTGTGTCCAGCCTCCAGAAAGCAGAGTGCCTTTGCCTGAGCACTGCTGTGCTGGGGCAGCACCCTGAAGGCCTCCTAGGGCCTTCTCTGCCCTAACCCAGTCGTGCCATTCGGCCCATGCGGGGAGCAACGTTCCCCCTTGGCAGGGCTCAGCGTGTGGGCTGTGTGTGGTTTCATGGCTGGGAAAGGGCAGATCCTGAAGCTGGCTGCCCTCCTGTGAATGGGGCCTGGCGGGCAGAGCCGGCATTCCCCGGTGGGGATGGAGGAGATCTGGGGCCTTCAAGCTGCATGCACATCCCCTCTCTGGCTGCCCCTCTTGCTTCTTCTCTGCTGCCAAGCCTCTCACACCGCACGTGCGTCTCACTGGAAGGAGCAGGCTGCTTGCCATTCTTGGGCAGGGAATCATCCCACACGCCTCGTTTCCTCGCAGGGGAGTGCAAACTGACCCAGAGCCTCCAGAGGAGCTGCAGTCTCTCCAGCCACAAAGGCCTGTAGCCGAGTCCATGACGGCCTGTTGCATGGAGGGCTTCTATGGGAGAGGGCCATGCTTCCCTGGCAGGGGCTCCTTCTCACACTGCTTTCCGTGGGGAAACCCTGCGTGTGCCAGGGGTCTCCTGTGGGCACAAAATCTCTCCCCAGTGCCTGAGGTGCAGGGAATCCTCTTTGGACACAGAGCACTGTTCTAGGCAGAGCTCCCATGCTGGGAGAGCCGCCACTGCCCCGACTGTCCAACTGCCTCAGGAACACACTGCTAGGGAGTGTGGGTCTGGCAGGCAGAACGGCCCGAGGGAGGAGCTCGGGCCTTCGGCTGTGGACAGCTTTCCCACTGCCAAGCCTTGGAGGAGTGCGTGGAGGCTGGGGCCTGCAGCGTTTTCCATCGGAGAGCACTGGGTGCCCCAAGCCTCCCCTGTGGCTTCCGAGCCCCTTCCCACCCACACGCCCTTGGCACCCACTCTGTTGCCAGAGGGAAGTCCTAAGCAGGACTCTCTAGCTTGTGCAGCCAGAGTGCCTCCTGCTTGGAAGTGGCCTCTGGCTCTCATTTGGAGTGAGGCTTCTCCCATGCTTGTCAGCCAGCACATGGTGCCATCGCTCCACCAGAGAACACTCTGCTTTGCCTTCAGCCATGGCTCGCCCCGCCGAGCTCTCTCTGCCTCAAGCAGAAACCCCAGTGTGTGTCCAGCCTCCAGAAAGCAGAGTGCCTTTGCCTGAGCACTGCTGTGCTGGGGCAGCACCCTGAAGGCCTCCTAGGGCCTTCTCTGCCCTAACCCAGTCGTGCCATTCGGCCCATGCGGGGAGCAACGTTCCCCCTTGGCAGGGCTCAGCGTGTGGGCTGTGTGTGGTTTCATGGCTGGGAAAGGGCAGATCCTGAAGCTGGCTGCCCTCCTGTGAATGGGGCCTGGCGGGCAGAGCCGGCATTCCCCGGTGGGGATGGAGGAGATCTGGGGCCTTCAAGCTGCATGCACATCCCCTCTCTGGCTGCCCCTCTTGCTTCTTCTCTGCTGCCAAGCCTCTCACACCGCACGTGCGTCTCACTGGAAGGAGCAGGCTGCTTGCCATTCTTGGGCAGGGAATCATCCCACACGCCTCGTTTCCTCGCAGGGGAGTGCAAACTGACCCAGAGCCTCCAGAGGAGCTGCAGTCTCTCCAGCCACAAAGGCCTGTAGCCGAGTCCATGACGGCCTGTTGCATGGAGGGCTTCTATGGGAGAGGGCCATGCTTCCCTGGCAGGGGCTCCTTCTCACACTGCTTTCCGTGGGGAAACCCTGCGTGTGCCAGGGGTCTCCTGTGGGCACAAAATCTCTCCCCAGTGCCTGAGGTGCAGGGAATCCTCTTTGGACACAGAGCACTGTTCTAGGCAGAGCTCCCATGCTGGGAGAGCCGCCACTGCCCCGACTGTCCAACTGCCTCAGGAACACACTGCTAGGGAGTGTGGGTCTGGCAGGCAGAACGGCCCGAGGGAGGAGCTCGGGCCTTCGGCTGTGGACAGCTTTCCCACTGCCAAGCCTTGGAGGAGTGCGTGGAGGCTGGGGCCTGCAGCGTTTTCCATCGGAGAGCACTGGGTGCCCCAAGCCTCCCCTGTGGCTTCCGAGCCCCTTCCCACCCACACGCCCTTGGCACCCACTCTGTTGCCAGAGGGAAGTCCTAAGCAGGACTCTCTAGCTTGTGCAGCCAGAGTGCCTCCTGCTTGGAAGTGGCCTCTGGCTCTCATTTGGAGTGAGGCTTCTCCCATGCTTGTCAGCCAGCACATGGTGCCATCGCTCCACCAGAGAACACTCTGCTTTGCCTTCAGCCATGGCTCGCCCCGCCGAGCTCTCTCTGCCTCAAGCAGAAACCCCAGTGTGTGTCCAGCCTCCAGAAAGCAGAGTGCCTTTGCCTGAGCACTGCTGTGCTGGGGCAGCACCCTGAAGGCCTCCTAGGGCCTTCTCTGCCCTAACCCAGTCGTGCCATTCGGCCCATGCGGGGAGCAACGTTCCCCCTTGGCAGGGCTCAGCGTGTGGGCTGTGTGTGGTTTCATGGCTGGGAAAGGGCAGATCCTGAAGCTGGCTGCCCTCCTGTGAATGGGGCCTGGCGGGCAGAGCCGGCATTCCCCGGTGGGGATGGAGGAGATCTGGGGCCTTCAAGCTGCATGCACATCCCCTCTCTGGCTGCCCCTCTTGCTTCTTCTCTGCTGCCAAGCCTCTCACACCGCACGTGCGTCTCACTGGAAGGAGCAGGCTGCTTGCCATTCTTGGGCAGGGAATCATCCCACACGCCTCGTTTCCTCGCAGGGGAGTGCAAACTGACCCAGAGCCTCCAGAGGAGCTGCAGTCTCTCCAGCCACAAAGGCCTGTAGCCGAGTCCATGACGGCCTGTTGCATGGAGGGCTTCTATGGGAGAGGGCCATGCTTCCCTGGCAGGGGCTCCTTCTCACACTGCTTTCCGTGGGGAAACCCTGCGTGTGCCAGGGGTCTCCTGTGTGCACAAAATCTCTCCCCAGTGCCTGAGGTGCAGGGAATCCTCTTTGGACACAGAGCACTGTTCTAGGCAGAGCTCCCATGCTGGGAGAGCCGCCACTGCCCCGACTGTCCAACTGCCTCAGGAACACACTGCTAGGGAGTGTGGGTCTGGCAGGCAGAACGGCCCGAGGGAGGAGCTCGGGCCTTCGGCTGTGGACAGCTTTCCCACTGCCAAGCCTTGGAGGAGTGCGTGGAGGCTGGGGCCTGCAGCGTTTTCCATCGGAGAGCACTGGGTGCCCCAAGCCTCCCCTGTGGCTTCCGAGCCCCTTCCCACCCACACGCCCTTGGCACCCACTCTGTTGCCAGAGGGAAGTCCTAAGCAGGACTCTCTAGCTTGTGCAGCCAGAGTGCCTCCTGCTTGGAAGTGGCCTCTGGCTCTCATTTGGAGTGAGGCTTCTCCCATGCTTGTCAGCCAGCACATGGTGCCATCGCTCCACCAGAGAACACTCTGCTTTGCCTTCAGCCATGGCTCGCCCCGCCGAGCTCTCTCTGCCTCAAGCAGAAACCCCAGTGTGTGTCCAGCCTCCAGAAAGCAGAGTGCCTTTGCCTGAGCACTGCTGTGCTGGGGCAGCACCCTGAAGGCCTCCTAGGGCCTTCTCTGCCCTAACCCAGTCGTGCCATTCGGCCCATGCGGGGAGCAACGTTCCCCCTTGGCAGGGCTCAGCGTGTGGGCTGTGTGTGGTTTCATGGCTGGGAAAGGGCAGATCCTGAAGCTGGCTGCCCTCCTGTGAATGGGGCCTGGCGGGCAGAGCCGGCATTCCCCGGTGGGGATGGAGGAGATCTGGGGCCTTCAAGCTGCATGCACATCCCCTCTCTGGCTGCCCCTCTTGCTTCTTCTCTGCTGCCAAGCCTCTCACACCGCACGTGCGTCTCACTGGAAGGAGCAGGCTGCTTGCCATTCTTGGGCAGGGAATCATCCCACACGCCTCGTTTCCTCGCAGGGGAGTGCAAACTGACCCAGAGCCTCCAGAGGAGCTGCAGTCTCTCCAGCCACAAAGGCCTGTAGCCGAGTCCATGACGGCCTGTTGCATGGAGGGCTTCTATGGGAGAGGGCCATGCTTCCCTGGCAGGGGCTCCTTCTCACACTGCTTTCCGTGGGGAAACCCTGCGTGTGCCAGGGGTCTCCTGTGTGCACAAAATCTCTCCCCAGTGCCTGAGGTGCAGGGAATCCTCTTTGGACACAGAGCACTGTTCTAGGCAGAGCTCCCATGCTGGGAGAGCCGCCACTGCCCCGACTGTCCAACTGCCTCAGGAACACACTGCTAGGGAGTGTGGGTCTGGCAGGCAGAACGGCCCGAGGGAGGAGCTCGGGCCTTCGGCTGTGGACAGCTTTCCCACTGCCAAGCCTTGGAGGAGTGCGTGGAGGCTGGGGCCTGCAGCGTTTTCCATCGGAGAGCACTGGGTGCCCCAAGCCTCCCCTGTGGCTTCCGAGCCCCTTCCCACCCACACGCCCTTGGCACCCACTCTGTTGCCAGAGGGAAGTCCTAAGCAGGACTCTCTAGCTTGTGCAGCCAGAGTGCCTCCTGCTTGGAAGTGGCCTCTGGCTCTCATTTGGAGTGAGGCTTCTCCCATGCTTGTCAGCCAGCACATGGTGCCATCGCTCCACCAGAGAACACTCTGCTTTGCCTTCAGCCATGGCTCGCCCCGCCGAGCTCTCTCTGCCTCAAGCAGAAACCCCAGTGTGTGTCCAGCCTCCAGAAAGCAGAGTGCCTTTGCCTGAGCACTGCTGTGCTGGGGCAGCACCCTGAAGGCCTCCTAGGGCCTTCTCTGCCCTAACCCAGTCGTGCCATTCGGCCCATGCGGGGAGCAACGTTCCCCCTTGGCAGGGCTCAGCGTGTGGGCTGTGTGTGGTTTCATGGCTGGGAAAGGGCAGATCCTGAAGCTGGCTGCCCTCCTGTGAATGGGGCCTGGCGGGCAGAGCCGGCATTCCCCGGTGGGGATGGAGGAGATCTGGGGCCTTCAAGCTGCATGCACATCCCCTCTCTGGCTGCCCCTCTTGCTTCTTCTCTGCTGCCAAGCCTCTCACACCGCACGTGCGTCTCACTGGAAGGAGCAGGCTGCTTGCCATTCTTGGGCAGGGAATCATCCCACACGCCTCGTTTCCTCGCAGGGGAGTGCAAACTGACCCAGAGCCTCCAGAGGAGCTGCAGTCTCTCCAGCCACAAAGGCCTGTAGCCGAGTCCATGACGGCCTGTTGCATGGAGGGCTTCTATGGGAGAGGGCCATGCTTCCCTGGCAGGGGCTCCTTCTCACACTGCTTTCCGTGGGGAAACCCTGCGTGTGCCAGGGGTCTCCTGTGTGCACAAAATCTCTCCCCAGTGCCTGAGGTGCAGGGAATCCTCTTTGGACACAGAGCACTGTTCTAGGCAGAGCTCCCATGCTGGGAGAGCCGCCACTGCCCCGACTGTCCAACTGCCTCAGGAACACACTGCTAGGGAGTGTGGGTCTGGCAGGCAGAACGGCCCGAGGGAGGAGCTCGGGCCTTCGGCTGTGGACAGCTTTCCCACTGCCAAGCCTTGGAGGAGTGCGTGGAGGCTGGGGCCTGCAGCGTTTTCCATCGGAGAGCACTGGGTGCCCCAAGCCTCCCCTGTGGCTTCCGAGCCCCTTCCCACCCACACGCCCTTGGCACCCACTCTGTTGCCAGAGGGAAGTCCTAAGCAGGACTCTCTAGCTTGTGCAGCCAGAGTGCCTCCTGCTTGGAAGTGGCCTCTGGCTCTCATTTGGAGTGAGGCTTCTCCCATGCTTGTCAGCCAGCACATGGTGCCATCGCTCCACCAGAGAACACTCTGCTTTGCCTTCAGCCATGGCTCGCCCCGCCAAGCTCTCTCTGCCTCAAGCAGAAACCCCAGTGTGTGTCCAGCCTCCAGAAAGCAGAGTGCCTTTGCCTGAGCACTGCTGTGCTGGGGCAGCACCCTGAAGGCCTCCTAGGGCCTTCTCTGCCCTAACCCAGTCGTGCCATTCGGCCCATGCGGGGAGCAACGTTCCCCCTTGGCAGGGCTCAGCGTGTGGGCTGTGTGTGGTTTCATGGCTGGGAAAGGGCAGATCCTGAAGCTGGCTGCCCTCCTGTGAATGGGGCCTGGCGGGCAGAGCCGGCATTCCCCGGTGGGGATGGAGGAGATCTGGGGCCTTCAAGCTGCATGCACATCCCCTCTCTGGCTGCCCCTCTTGCTTCTTCTCTGCTGCCAAGCCTCTCACACCGCACGTGCGTCTCACTGGAAGGAGCAGGCTGCTTGCCATTCTTGGGCAGGGAATCATCCCACACGCCTCGTTTCCTCGCAGGGGAGTGCAAACTGACCCAGAGCCTCCAGAGGAGCTGCAGTCTCTCCAGCCACAAAGGCCTGTAGCCGAGTCCATGACGGCCTGTTGCATGGAGGGCTTCTATGGGAGAGGGCCATGCTTCCCTGGCAGGGGCTCCTTCTCACACTGCTTTCCGTGGGGAAACCCTGCGTGTGCCAGGGGTCTCCTGTGGGCACAAAATCTCTCCCCAGTGCCTGAGGTGCAGGGAATCCTCTTTGGACACAGAGCACTGTTCTAGGCAGAGCTCCCATGCTGGGAGAGCCGCCACTGCCCCGACTGTCCAACTGCCTCAGGAACACACTGCTAGGGAGTGTGGGTCTGGCAGGCAGAACGGCCCGAGGGAGGAGCTCGGGCCTTCGGCTGTGGACAGCTTTCCCACTGCCAAGCCTTGGAGGAGTGCGTGGAGGCTGGGGCCTGCAGCGTTTTCCATCGGAGAGCACTGGGTGCCGCAAGCCTCCCCTGTGGCTTCCGAGCCCCTTCCCACCCACACGCCCTTGGCACCCACTCTGTTGCCAGAGGGAAGTCCTAAGCAGGACTCTCTAGCTTGTGCAGCCAGAGTGCCTCCTGCTTGGAAGTGGCCTCTGGCTCTCATTTGGAGTGAGGCTTCTCCCATGCTTGTCAGCCAGCACATGGTGCCATCGCTCCACCAGAGAACACTCTGCTTTGCCTTCAGCCATGGCTCGCCCCGCCGAGCTCTCTCTGCCTCAAGCAGAAACCCCAGTGTGTGTCCAGCCTCCAGAAAGCAGAGTGCCTTTGCCTGAGCACTGCTGTGCTGGGGCAGCACCCTGAAGGCCTCCTAGGGCCTTCTCTGCCCTAACCCAGTCGTGCCATTCGGCCCATGCGGGGAACAACGTTCCCCCTTGGCAGGGCTCAGCGTGTGGGCTGTGTGTGGTTTCATGGCTGGGAAAGGGCAGATCCTGAAGCTGGCTGCCCTCCTGTGAATGGGGCCTGGCGGGCAGAGCCGGCATTCCCCGGTGGGGATGGAGGAGATCTGGGGCCTTCAAGCTGCATGCACATCCCCTCTCTGGCTGCCCCTCTTGCTTCTTCTCTGCTGCCAAGCCTCTCACACCGCACGTGCGTCTCACTGGAAGGAGCAGGCTGCTTGCCATTCTTGGGCAGGGAATCATCCCACACGCCTCGTTTCCTCGCAGGGGAGTGCAAACTGACCCAGAGCCTCCAGAGGAGCTGCAGTCTCTCCAGCCACAAAGGCCTGTAGCCGAGTCCATGACGGCCTGTTGCATGGAGGGCTTCTATGGGAGAGGGCCATGCTTCCCTGGCAGGGGCTCCTTCTCACACTGCTTTCCGTGGGGAAACCCTGCGTGTGCCAGGGGTCTCCTGTGGGCACAAAATCTCTCCCCAGTGCCTGAGGTGCAGGGAATCCTCTTTGGACACAGAGCACTGTTCTAGGCAGAGCTCCCATGCTGGGAGAGCCGCCACTGCCCCGACTGTCCAACTGCCTCAGGAACACACTGCTAGGGAGTGTGGGTCTGGCAGGCAGAACGGCCCGAGGGAGGAGCTCGGGCCTTCGGCTGTGGACAGCTTTCCCACTGCCAAGCCTTGGAGGAGTGCGTGGAGGCTGGGGCCTGCAGCGTTTTCCATCGGAGAGCACTGGGTGCCCCAAGCCTCCCCTGTGGCTTCCGAGCCCCTTCCCACCCACACGCCCTTGGCACCCACTCTGTTGCCAGAGGGAAGTCCTAAGCAGGACTCTCTAGCTTGTGCAGCCAGAGTGCCTCCTGCTTGGAAGTGGCCTCTGGCTCTCATTTGGAGTGAGGCTTCTCCCATGCTTGTCAGCCAGCACATGGTGCCATCGCTCCACCAGAGAACACTCTGCTTTGCCTTCAGCCATGGCTCGCCCCGCCGAGCTCTCTCTGCCTCAAGCAGAAACCCCAGTGTGTGTCCAGCCTCCAGAAAGCAGAGTGCCTTTGCCTGAGCACTGCTGTGCTGGGGCAGCACCCTGAAGGCCTCCTAGGGCCTTCTCTGCCCTAACCCAGTCGTGCCATTCGGCCCATGCGGGGAGCAACGTTCCCCCTTGGCAGGGCTCAGCGTGTGGGCTGTGTGTGGTTTCATGGCTGGGAAAGGGCAGATCCTGAAGCTGGCTGCCCTCCTGTGAATGGGGCCTGGCGGGCAGAGCCGGCATTCCCCGGTGGGGATGGAGGAGATCTGGGGCCTTCAAGCTGCATGCACATCCCCTCTCTGGCTGCCCCTCTTGCTTCTTCTCTGCTGCCAAGCCTCTCACACCGCACGTGCGTCTCACTGGAAGGAGCAGGCTGCTTGCCATTCTTGGGCAGGGAATCATCCCACACGCCTCGTTTCCTCGCAGGGGAGTGCAAACTGACCCAGAGCCTCCAGAGGAGCTGCAGTCTCTCCAGCCACAAAGGCCTGTAGCCGAGTCCATGACGGCCTGTTGCATGGAGGGCTTCTATGGGAGAGGGCCATGCTTCCCTGGCAGGGGCTCCTTCTCACACTGCTTTCCGTGGGGAAACCCTGCGTGTGCCAGGGGTCTCCTGTGTGCACAAAATCTCTCCCCAGTGCCTGAGGTGCAGGGAATCCTCTTTGGACACAGAGCACTGTTCTAGGCAGAGCTCCCATGCTGGGAGAGCCGCCACTGCCCCGACTGTCCAACTGCCTCAGGAACACACTGCTAGGGAGTGTGGGTCTGGCAGGCAGAACGGCCCGAGGGAGGAGCTCGGGCCTTCGGCTGTGGACAGCTTTCCCACTGCCAAGCCTTGGAGGAGTGCGTGGAGGCTGGGGCCTGCAGCGTTTTCCATCGGAGAGCACTGGGTGCCCCAAGCCTCCCCTGTGGCTTCCGAGCCCCTTCCCACCCACACGCCCTTGGCACCCACTCTGTTGCCAGAGGGAAGTCCTAAGCAGGACTCTCTAGCTTGTGCAGCCAGAGTGCCTCCTGCTTGGAAGTGGCCTCTGGCTCTCATTTGGAGTGAGGCTTCTCCCATGCTTGTCAGCCAGCACATGGTGCCATCGCTCCACCAGAGAACACTCTGCTTTGCCTTCAGCCATGGCTCGCCCCGCCGAGCTCTCTCTGCCTCAAGCAGAAACCCCAGTGTGTGTCCAGCCTCCAGAAAGCAGAGTGCCTTTGCCTGAGCACTGCTGTGCTGGGGCAGCACCCTGAAGGCCTCCTAGGGCCTTCTCTGCCCTAACCCAGTCGTGCCATTCGGCCCATGCGGGGAGCAACGTTCCCCCTTGGCAGGGCTCAGCGTGTGGGCTGTGTGTGGTTTCATGGCTGGGAAAGGGCAGATCCTGAAGCTGGCTGCCCTCCTGTGAATGGGGCCTGGCGGGCAGAGCCGGCATTCCCCGGTGGGGATGGAGGAGATCTGGGGCCTTCAAGCTGCATGCACATCCCCTCTCTGGCTGCCCCTCTTGCTTCTTCTCTGCTGCCAAGCCTCTCACACCGCACGTGCGTCTCACTGGAAGGAGCAGGCTGCTTGCCATTCTTGGGCAGGGAATCATCCCACACGCCTCGTTTCCTCGCAGGGGAGTGCAAACTGACCCAGAGCCTCCAGAGGAGCTGCAGTCTCTCCAGCCACAAAGGCCTGTAGCCGAGTCCATGACGGCCTGTTGCATGGAGGGCTTCTATGGGAGAGGGCCATGCTTCCCTGGCAGGGGCTCCTTCTCACACTGCTTTCCGTGGGGAAACCCTGCGTGTGCCAGGGGTCTCCTGTGTGCACAAAATCTCTCCCCAGTGCCTGAGGTGCAGGGAATCCTCTTTGGACACAGAGCACTGTTCTAGGCAGAGCTCCCATGCTGGGAGAGCCGCCACTGCCCCGACTGTCCAACTGCCTCAGGAACACACTGCTAGGGAGTGTGGGTCTGGCAGGCAGAACGGCCCGAGGGAGGAGCTCGGGCCTTCGGCTGTGGACAGCTTTCCCACTGCCAAGCCTTGGAGGAGTGCGTGGAGGCTGGGGCCTGCAGCGTTTTCCATCGGAGAGCACTGGGTGCCCCAAGCCTCCCCTGTGGCTTCCGAGCCCCTTCCCACCCACACGCCCTTGGCACCCACTCTGTTGCCAGAGGGAAGTCCTAAGCAGGACTCTCTAGCTTGTGCAGCCAGAGTGCCTCCTGCTTGGAAGTGGCCTCTGGCTCTCATTTGGAGTGAGGCTTCTCCCATGCTTGTCAGCCAGCACATGGTGCCATCGCTCCACCAGAGAACACTCTGCTTTGCCTTCAGCCATGGCTCGCCCCGCCAAGCTCTCTCTGCCTCAAGCAGAAACCCCAGTGTGTGTCCAGCCTCCAGAAAGCAGAGTGCCTTTGCCTGAGCACTGCTGTGCTGGGGCAGCACCCTGAAGGCCTCCTAGGGCCTTCTCTGCCCTAACCCAGTCGTGCCATTCGGCCCATGCGGGGAGCAACGTTCCCCCTTGGCAGGGCTCAGCGTGTGGGCTGTGTGTGGTTTCATGGCTGGGAAAGGGCAGATCCTGAAGCTGGCTGCCCTCCTGTGAATGGGGCCTGGCGGGCAGAGCCGGCATTCCCCGGTGGGGATGGAGGAGATCTGGGGCCTTCAAGCTGCATGCACATCCCCTCTCTGGCTGCCCCTCTTGCTTCTTCTCTGCTGCCAAGCCTCTCACACCGCACGTGCGTCTCACTGGAAGGAGCAGGCTGCTTGCCATTCTTGGGCAGGGAATCATCCCACACGCCTCGTTTCCTCGCAGGGGAGTGCAAACTGACCCAGAGCCTCCAGAGGAGCTGCAGTCTCTCCAGCCACAAAGGCCTGTAGCCGAGTCCATGACGGCCTGTTGCATGGAGGGCTTCTATGGGAGAGGGCCATGCTTCCCTGGCAGGGGCTCCTTCTCACACTGCTTTCCGTGGGGAAACCCTGCGTGTGCCAGGGGTCTCCTGTGGGCACAAAATCTCTCCCCAGTGCCTGAGGTGCAGGGAATCCTCTTTGGACACAGAGCACTGTTCTAGGCAGAGCTCCCATGCTGGGAGAGCCGCCACTGCCCCGACTGTCCAACTGCCTCAGGAACACACTGCTAGGGAGTGTGGGTCTGGCAGGCAGAACGGCCCGAGGGAGGAGCTCGGGCCTTCGGCTGTGGACAGCTTTCCCACTGCCAAGCCTTGGAGGAGTGCGTGGAGGCTGGGGCCTGCAGCGTTTTCCATCGGAGAGCACTGGGTGCCGCAAGCCTCCCCTGTGGCTTCCGAGCCCCTTCCCACCCACACGCCCTTGGCACCCACTCTGTTGCCAGAGGGAAGTCCTAAGCAGGACTCTCTAGCTTGTGCAGCCAGAGTGCCTCCTGCTTGGAAGTGGCCTCTGGCTCTCATTTGGAGTGAGGCTTCTCCCATGCTTGTCAGCCAGCACATGGTGCCATCGCTCCACCAGAGAACACTCTGCTTTGCCTTCAGCCATGGCTCGCCCCGCCGAGCTCTCTCTGCCTCAAGCAGAAACCCCAGTGTGTGTCCAGCCTCCAGAAAGCAGAGTGCCTTTGCCTGAGCACTGCTGTGCTGGGGCAGCACCCTGAAGGCCTCCTAGGGCCTTCTCTGCCCTAACCCAGTCGTGCCATTCGGCCCATGCGGGGAACAACGTTCCCCCTTGGCAGGGCTCAGCGTGTGGGCTGTGTGTGGTTTCATGGCTGGGAAAGGGCAGATCCTGAAGCTGGCTGCCCTCCTGTGAATGGGGCCTGGCGGGCAGAGCCGGCATTCCCCGGTGGGGATGGAGGAGATCTGGGGCCTTCAAGCTGCATGCACATCCCCTCTCTGGCTGCCCCTCTTGCTTCTTCTCTGCTGCCAAGCCTCTCACACCGCACGTGCGTCTCACTGGAAGGAGCAGGCTGCTTGCCATTCTTGGGCAGGGAATCATCCCACACGCCTCGTTTCCTCGCAGGGGAGTGCAAACTGACCCAGAGCCTCCAGAGGAGCTGCAGTCTCTCCAGCCACAAAGGCCTGTAGCCGAGTCCATGACGGCCTGTTGCATGGAGGGCTTCTATGGGAGAGGGCCATGCTTCCCTGGCAGGGGCTCCTTCTCACACTGCTTTCCGTGGGGAAACCCTGCGTGTGCCAGGGGTCTCCTGTGGGCACAAAATCTCTCCCCAGTGCCTGAGGTGCAGGGAATCCTCTTTGGACACAGAGCACTGTTCTAGGCAGAGCTCCCATGCTGGGAGAGCCGCCACTGCCCCGACTGTCCAACTGCCTCAGGAACACACTGCTAGGGAGTGTGGGTCTGGCAGGCAGAACGGCCCGAGGGAGGAGCTCGGGCCTTCGGCTGTGGACAGCTTTCCCACTGCCAAGCCTTGGAGGAGTGCGTGGAGGCTGGGGCCTGCAGCGTTTTCCATCGGAGAGCACTGGGTGCCCCAAGCCTCCCCTGTGGCTTCCGAGCCCCTTCCCACCCACACGCCCTTGGCACCCACTCTGTTGCCAGAGGGAAGTCCTAAGCAGGACTCTCTAGCTTGTGCAGCCAGAGTGCCTCCTGCTTGGAAGTGGCCTCTGGCTCTCATTTGGAGTGAGGCTTCTCCCATGCTTGTCAGCCAGCACATGGTGCCATCGCTCCACCAGAGAACACTCTGCTTTGCCTTCAGCCATGGCTCGCCCCGCCGAGCTCTCTCTGCCTCAAGCAGAAACCCCAGTGTGTGTCCAGCCTCCAGAAAGCAGAGTGCCTTTGCCTGAGCACTGCTGTGCTGGGGCAGCACCCTGAAGGCCTCCTAGGGCCTTCTCTGCCCTAACCCAGTCGTGCCATTCGGCCCATGCGGGGAGCAACGTTCCCCCTTGGCAGGGCTCAGCATGTGGGCTGTGTGTGGTTTCATGGCTGGGAAAGGGCAGATCCTGAAGCTGGGTGCCCTCCTGTGAATGGGGCCTGGCGGGCAGAGCCGGCATTCCCCGGTGGGGATGGAGGAGATCTGGGGCCTTCAAGCTGCATGCACATCCCCTCTCTGGCTGCCCCTCTTGCTTCTTCTCTGCTGCCAAGCCTCTCACACCGCACGTGCGTCTCACTGGAAGGAGCAGGCTGCTTGCCATTCTTGGGCAGGGAATCATCCCACACGCCTCGTTTCCTCGCAGGGGAGTGCAAACTGACCCAGAGCCTCCAGAGGAGCTGCAGTCTCTCCAGCCACAAAGGCCTGTAGCCGAGTCCATGACGGCCTGTTGCATGGAGGGCTTCTATGGGAGAGGGCCATGCTTCCCTGGCAGGGGCTCCTTCTCACACTGCTTTCCGTGGGGAAACCCTGCGTGTGCCAGGGGTCTCCTGTGGGCACAAAATCTCTCCCCAGTGCCTGAGGTGCAGGGAATCCTCTTTGGACACAGAGCACTGTTCTAGGCAGAGCTCCCATGCTGGGAGAGCCGCCACTGCCCCGACTGTCCAACTGCCTCAGGAACACACTGCTAGGGAGTGTGGGTCTGGCAGGCAGAACGGCCCGAGGGAGGAGCTCGGGCCTTCGGCTGTGGACAGCTTTCCCACTGCCAAGCCTTGGAGGAGTGCGTGGAGGCTGGGGCCTGCAGCGTTTTCCATCGGAGAGCACTGGGTGCCGCAAGCCTCCCCTGTGGCTTCCGAGCCCCTTCCCACCCACACGCCCTTGGCACCCACTCTGTTGCCAGAGGGAAGTCCTAAGCAGGACTCTCTAGCTTGTGCAGCCAGAGTGCCTCCTGCTTGGAAGTGGCCTCTGGCTCTCATTTGGAGTGAGGCTTCTCCCATGCTTGTCAGCCAGCACATGGTGCCATCGCTCCACCAGAGAACACTCTGCTTTGCCTTCAGCCATGGCTCGCCCCGCCGAGCTCTCTCTGCCTCAAGCAGAAACCCCAGTGTGTGTCCAGCCTCCAGAAAGCAGAGTGCCTTTGCCTGAGCACTGCTGTGCTGGGGCAGCACCCTGAAGGCCTCCTAGGGCCTTCTCTGCCCTAACCCAGTCGTGCCATTCGGCCCATGCGGGGAGCAACGTTCCCCCTTGGCAGGGCTCAGCGTGTGGGCTGTGTGTGGTTTCATGGCTGGGAAAGGGCAGATCCTGAAGCTGGCTGCCCTCCTGTGAATGGGGCCTGGCGGGCAGAGCCGGCATTCCCCGGTGGGGATGGAGGAGATCTGGGGCCTTCAAGCTGCATGCACATCCCCTCTCTGGCTGCCCCTCTTGCTTCGTCTCTGCTGCCAAGCCTCTCACACCGCACGTGCGTCTCACTGGAAGGAGCAGGCTGCTTGCCATTCTTGGGCAGGGAATCATCCCACAGGCCTCGTTTCCTCGCAGGGGAGTGCAAACTGACCCAGAGCCTCCAGAGGAGCTGCAGTCTCTCCAGCCACAAAGGCCTGTAGCCGAGTCCATGACGGCCTGTTGCATGGAGGGCTTCTATGGGAGAGGGCCATGCTTCCCTGGCAGGGGCTCCTTCTCACACTGCTTTCCGTGGGGAAACCCTGCGTGTGCCAGGGGTCTCCTGTGTGCACAAAATCTCTCCCCAGTGCCTGAGGTGCAGGGAATCCTCTTTGGACACAGAGCACTGTTCTAGGCAGAGCTCCCATGCTGGGAGAGCCGCCACTGCCCCGACTGTCCAACTGCCTCAGGAACACACTGCTAGGGAGTGTGGGTCTGGCAGGCAGAACGGCCCGAGGGAGGAGCTCGGGCCTTCGGCTGTGGACAGCTTTCCCACTGCCAAGCCTTGGAGGAGTGCGTGGAGGCTGGGGCCTGCAGCGTTTTCCATCGGAGAGCACTGGGTGCCCCAAGCCTCCCCTGTGGCTTCCGAGCCCCTTCCCACCCACACGCCCTTGGCACCCACTCTGTTGCCAGAGGGAAGTCCTAAGCAGGACTCTCTAGCTTGTGCAGCCAGAGTGCCTCCTGCTTGGAAGTGGCCTCTGGCTCTCATTTGGAGTGAGGCTTCTCCCATGCTTGTCAGCCAGCACATGGTGCCATCGCTCCACCAGAGAACACTCTGCTTTGCCTTCAGCCATGGCTCGCCCCGCCGAGCTCTCTCTGCCTCAAGCAGAAACCCCAGTGTGTGTCCAGCCTCCAGAAAGCAGAGTGCCTTTGCCTGAGCACTGCTGTGCTGGGGCAGCACCCTGAAGGCCTCCTAGGGCCTTCTCTGCCCTAACCCAGTCGTGCCATTCGGCCCATGCGGGGAGCAACGTTCCCCCTTGGCAGGGCTCAGCGTGTGGGCTGTGTGTGGTTTCATGGCTGGGAAAGGGCAGATCCTGAAGCTGGCTGCCCTCCTGTGAATGGGGCCTGGCGGGCAGAGCCGGCATTCCCCGGTGGGGATGGAGGAGATCTGGGGCCTTCAAGCTGCATGCACATCCCCTCTCTGGCTGCCCCTCTTGCTTCTTCTCTGCTGCCAAGCCTCTCACACCGCACGTGCGTCTCACTGGAAGGAGCAGGCTGCTTGCCATTCTTGGGCAGGGAATCATCCCACACGCCTCGTTTCCTCGCAGGGGAGTGCAAACTGACCCAGAGCCTCCAGAGGAGCTGCAGTCTCTCCAGCCACAAAGGCCTGTAGCCGAGTCCATGACGGCCTGTTGCATGGAGGGCTTCTATGGGAGAGGGCCATGCTTCCCTGGCAGGGGCTCCTTCTCACACTGCTTTCCGTGGGGAAACCCTGCGTGTGCCAGGGGTCTCCTGTGTGCACAAAATCTCTCCCCAGTGCCTGAGGTGCAGGGAATCCTCTTTGGACACAGAGCACTGTTCTAGGCAGAGCTCCCATGCTGGGAGAGCCGCCACTGCCCCGACTGTCCAACTGCCTCAGGAACACACTGCTAGGGAGTGTGGGTCTGGCAGGCAGAACGGCCCGAGGGAGGAGCTCGGGCCTTCGGCTGTGGACAGCTTTCCCACTGCCAAGCCTTGGAGGAGTGCGTGGAGGCTGGGGCCTGCAGCGTTTTCCATCGGAGAGCACTGGGTGCCCCAAGCCTCCCCTGTGGCTTCCGAGCCCCTTCCCACCCACACGCCCTTGGCACCCACTCTGTTGCCAGAGGGAAGTCCTAAGCAGGACTCTCTAGCTTGTGCAGCCAGAGTGCCTCCTGCTTGGAAGTGGCCTCTGGCTCTCATTTGGAGTGAGGCTTCTCCCATGCTTGTCAGCCAGCACATGGTGCCATCGCTCCACCAGAGAACACTCTGCTTTGCCTTCAGCCATGGCTCGCCCCGCCGAGCTCTCTCTGCCTCAAGCAGAAACCCCAGTGTGTGTCCAGCCTCCAGAAAGCAGAGTGCCTTTGCCTGAGCACTGCTGTGCTGGGGCAGCACCCTGAAGGCCTCCTAGGGCCTTCTCTGCCCTAACCCAGTCGTGCCATTCGGCCCATGCGGGGAGCAACGTTCCCCCTTGGCAGGGCTCAGCGTGTGGGCTGTGTGTGGTTTCATGGCTGGGAAAGGGCAGATCCTGAAGCTGGCTGCCCTCCTGTGAATGGGGCCTGGTGGGCAGAGCCGGCATTCCCCGGTGGGGATGGAGGAGATCTGGGGCCTTCAAGCTGCATGCACATCCCCTCTCTGGCTGCCCCTCTTGCTTCTTCTCTGCTGCCAAGCCTCTCACACCGCACGTGCGTCTCACTGGAAGGAGCAGGCTGCTTGCCATTCTTGGGCAGGGAATCATCCCACACGCCTCGTTTCCTCGCAGGGGAGTGCAAACTGACCCAGAGCCTCCAGAGGAGCTGCAGTCTCTCCAGCCACAAAGGCCTGTAGCCGAGTCCATGACGGCCTGTTGCATGGAGGGCTTCTATGGGAGAGGGCCATGCTTCCCTGGCAGGGGCTCCTTCTCACACTGCTTTCCGTGGGGAAACCCTGCGTGTGCCAGGGGTCTCCTGTGTGCACAAAATCTCTCCCCAGTGCCTGAGGTGCAGGGAATCCTCTTTGGACACAGAGCACTGTTCTAGGCAGAGCTCCCATGCTGGGAGAGCCGCCACTGCCCCGACTGTCCAACTGCCTCAGGAACACACTGCTAGGGAGTGTGGGTCTGGCAGGCAGAACGGCCCGAGGGAGGAGCTCGGGCCTTCGGCTGTGGACAGCTTTCCCACTGCCAAGCCTTGGAGGAGTGCGTGGAGGCTGGGGCCTGCAGCGTTTTCCATCGGAGAGCACTGGGTGCCCCAAGCCTCCCCTGTGGCTTCCGAGCCCCTTCCCACCCACACGCCCTTGGCACCCACTCTGTTGCCAGAGGGAAGTCCTAAGCAGGACTCTCTAGCTTGTGCAGCCAGAGTGCCTCCTGCTTGGAAGTGGCCTCTGGCTCTCATTTGGAGTGAGGCTTCTCCCATGCTTGTCAGCCAGCACATGGTGCCATCGCTCCACCAGAGAACACTCTGCTTTGCCTTCAGCCATGGCTCGCCCTGCCGAGCTCTCTCTGCCTCAAGCAGAAACCCCAGTGTGTGTCCAGCCTCCAGAAAGCAGAGTGCCTTTGCCTGAGCACTGCTGTGCTGGGGCAGCACCCTGAAGGCCTCCTAGGGCCTTCTCTGCCCTAACCCAGTCGTGCCATTCGGCCCATGCGGGGAGCAACGTTCCCCCTTGGCAGGGCTCAGCTTGTGGGCGCTGTGTGGTTTCATGGCTGGGAAAGGGCAGATCCTGAAGCTGGCTGCCCTCCTGTGAATGGGGCCTGGTGGGCAGAGCCGGCATTCCCCGGTGGGGATGGAGGAGATCTGGGGCCTTCAAGCTGCATGCACATCCCCTCTCTGGCTGCCCCTCTTGCTTCTTCTCTGCTGCCAAGCCTCTCACACCGCACGTGCGTCTCACTGGAAGGAGCAGGCTGCTTGCCATTCTTGGGCAGGGAATCATCCCACACGCCTCGTTTCCTCGCAGGGGAGTGCAAACTGACCCAGAGCCTCCAGAGGAGCTGCAGTCTCTCCAGCCACAAAGGCCTGTAGCCGAGTCCATGACGGCCTGTTGCATGGAGGGCTTCTATGGGAGAGGGCCATGCTTCCCTGGCAGGGGCTCCTTCTCACACTGCTTTCCGTGGGGAAACCCTGCGTGTGCCAGGGGTCTCCTGTGTGCACAAAATCTCTCCCCAGTGCCTGAGGTGCAGGGAATCCTCTTTGGACACAGAGCACTGTTCTAGGCAGAGCTCCCATGCTGGGAGAGCCGCCACTGCCCCGACTGTCCAACTGCCTCAGGAACACACTGCTAGGGAGTGTGGGTCTGGCAGGCAGAACGGCCCGAGGGAGGAGCTCGGGCCTTCGGCTGTGGACAGCTTTCCCACTGCCAAGCCTTGGAGGAGTGCGTGGAGGCTGGGGCCTGCAGCGTTTTCCATCGGAGAGCACTGGGTGCCCCAAGCCTCCCCTGTGGCTTCCGAGCCCCTTCCCACCCACACGCCCTTGGCACCCACTCTGTTGCCAGAGGGAAGTCCTAAGCAGGACTCTCTAGCTTGTGCAGCCAGAGTGCCTCCTGCTTGGAAGTGGCCTCTGGCTCTCATTTGGAGTGAGGCTTCTCCCATGCTTGTCAGCCAGCACATGGTGCCATCGCTCCACCAGAGAACACTCTGCTTTGCCTTCAGCCATGGCTCGCCCTGCCGAGCTCTCTCTGCCTCAAGCAGAAACCCCAGTGTGTGTCCAGCCTCCAGAAAGCAGAGTGCCTTTGCCTGAGCACTGCTGTGCTGGGGCAGCACCCTGAAGGCCTCCTAGGGCCTTCTCTGCCCTAACCCAGTCGTGCCATTCGGCCCATGCGGGGAGCAACGTTCCCCCTTGGCAGGGCTCAGCGTGTGGGCTGTGTGTGGTTTCATGGCTGGGAAAGGGCAGATCCTGAAGCTGGGTGCCCTCCTGTGAATGGGGCCTGGCGGGCAGAGCCGGCATTCCCCGGTGGGGATGGAGGAGATCTGGGGCCTTCAAGCTGCATGCACATCCCCTCTCTGGCTGCCCCTCTTGCTTCTTCTCTGCTGCCAAGCCTCTCACACCGCACGTGCGTCTCACTGGAAGGAGCAGGCTGCTTGCCATTCTTGGGCAGGGAATCATCCCACACGCCTCGTTTCCTCGCAGGGGAGTGCAAACTGACCCAGAGCCTCCAGAGGAGCTGCAGTCTCTCCAGCCACAAAGGCCTGTAGCCGAGTCCATGACGGCCTGTTGCATGGAGGGCTTCTATGGGAGAGGGCCATGCTTCCCTGGCAGGGGCTCCTTCTCACACTGCTTTCCGTGGGGAAACCCTGCGTGTGCCAGGGGTCTCCTGTGTGCACAAAATCTCTCCCCAGTGCCTGAGGTGCAGGGAATCCTCTTTGGACACAGAGCACTGTTCTAGGCAGAGCTCCCATGCTGGGAGAGCCGCCACTGCCCCGACTGTCCAACTGCCTCAGGAACACACTGCTAGGGAGTGTGGGTCTGGCAGGCAGAACGGCCCGAGGGAGGAGCTCGGGCCTTCGGCTGTGGACAGCTTTCCCACTGCCAAGCCTTGGAGGAGTGCGTGGAGGCTGGGGCCTGCAGCGTTTTCCATCGGAGAGCACTGGGTGCCCCAAGCCTCCCCTGTGGCTTCCGAGCCCCTTCCCACCCACACGCCCTTGGCACCCACTCTGTTGCCAGAGGGAAGTCCTAAGCAGGACTCTCTAGCTTGTGCAGCCAGAGTGCCTCCTGCTTGGAAGTGGCCTCTGGCTCTCATTTGGAGTGAGGCTTCTCCCATGCTTGTCAGCCAGCACATGGTGCCATCGCTCCACCAGAGAACACTCTGCTTTGCCTTCAGCCATGGCTCGCCCCGCCGAGCTCTCTCTGCCTCAAGCAGAAACCCCAGTGTGTGTCCAGCCTCCAGAAAGCAGAGTGCCTTTGCCTGAGCACTGCTGTGCTGGGGCAGCACCCTGAAGGCCTCCTAGGGCCTTCTCTGCCCTAACCCAGTCGTGCCATTCGGCCCATGCGGGGAGCAACGTTCCCCCTTGGCAGGGCTCAGCGTGTGGGCTGTGTGTGGTTTCATGGCTGGGAAAGGGCAGATCCTGAAGCTGGCTGCCCTCCTGTGAATGGGGCCTGGCGGGCAGAGCCGGCATTCCCCGGTGGGGATGGAGGAGATCTGGGGCCTTCAAGCTGCATGCACATCCCCTCTCTGGCTGCCCCTCTTGCTTCTTCTCTGCTGCCAAGCCTCTCACACCGCACGTGCGTCTCACTGGAAGGAGCAGGCTGCTTGCCATTCTTGGGCAGGGAATCATCCCACACGCCTCGTTTCCTCGCAGGGGAGTGCAAACTGACCCAGAGCCTCCAGAGGAGCTGCAGTCTCTCCAGCCACAAAGGCCTGTAGCCGAGTCCATGACGGCCTGTTGCATGGAGGGCTTCTATGGGAGAGGGCCATGCTTCCCTGGCAGGGGCTCCTTCTCACACTGCTTTCCGTGGGGAAACCCTGCGTGTGCCAGGGGTCTCCTGTGGGCACAAAATCTCTCCCCAGTGCCTGAGGTGCAGGGAATCCTCTTTGGACACAGAGCACTGTTCTAGGCAGAGCTCCCATGCTGGGAGAGCCGCCACTGCCCCGACTGTCCAACTGCCTCAGGAACACACTGCTAGGGAGTGTGGGTCTGGCAGGCAGAACGGCCCGAGGGAGGAGCTCGGGCCTTCGGCTGTGGACAGCTTTCCCACTGCCAAGCCTTGGAGGAGTGCGTGGAGGCTGGGGCCTGCAGCGTTTTCCATCGGAGAGCACTGGGTGCCCCAAGCCTCCCCTGTGGCTTCCGAGCCCCTTCCCACCCACACGCCCTTGGCACCCACTCTGTTGCCAGAGGGAAGTCCTAAGCAGGACTCTCTAGCTTGTGCAGCCAGAGTGCCTCCTGCTTGGAAGTGGCCTCTGGCTCTCATTTGGAGTGAGGCTTCTCCCATGCTTGTCAGCCAGCACATGGTGCCATCGCTCCACCAGAGAACACTCTGCTTTGCCTTCAGCCATGGCTCGCCCCGCCGAGCTCTCTCTGCCTCAAGCAGAAACCCCAGTGTGTGTCCAGCCTCCAGAAAGCAGAGTGCCTTTGCCTGAGCACTGCTGTGCTGGGGCAGCACCCTGAAGGCCTCCTAGGGCCTTCTCTGCCCTAACCCAGTCGTGCCATTCGGCCCATGCGGGGAGCAACGTTCCCCCTTGGCAGGGCTCAGCGTGTGGGCTGTGTGTGGTTTCATGGCTGGGAAAGGGCAGATCCTGAAGCTGGCTGCCCTCCTGTGAATGGGGCCTGGCGGGCAGAGCCGGCATTCCCCGGTGGGGATGGAGGAGATCTGGGGCCTTCAAGCTGCATGCACATCCCCTCTCTGGCTGCCCCTCTTGCTTCTTCTCTGCTGCCAAGCCTCTCACACCGCACGTGCGTCTCACTGGAAGGAGCAGGCTGCTTGCCATTCTTGGGCAGGGAATCATCCCACACGCCTCGTTTCCTCGCAGGGGAGTGCAAACTGACCCAGAGCCTCCAGAGGAGCTGCAGTCTCTCCAGCCACAAAGGCCTGTAGCCGAGTCCATGACGGCCTGTTGCATGGAGGGCTTCTATGGGAGAGGGCCATGCTTCCCTGGCAGGGGCTCCTTCTCACACTGCTTTCCGTGGGGAAACCCTGCGTGTGCCAGGGGTCTCCTGTGGGCACAAAATCTCTCCCCAGTGCCTGAGGTGCAGGGAATCCTCTTTGGACACAGAGCACTGTTCTAGGCAGAGCTCCCATGCTGGGAGAGCCGCCACTGCCCCGACTGTCCAACTGCCTCAGGAACACACTGCTAGGGAGTGTGGGTCTGGCAGGCAGAACGGCCCGAGGGAGGAGCTCGGGCCTTCGGCTGTGGACAGCTTTCCCACTGCCAAGCCTTGGAGGAGTGCGTGGAGGCTGGGGCCTGCAGCGTTTTCCATCGGAGAGCACTGGGTGCCCCAAGCCTCCCCTGTGGCTTCCGAGCCCCTTCCCACCCACACGCCCTTGGCACCCACTCTGTTGCCAGAGGGAAGTCCTAAGCAGGACTCTCTAGCTTGTGCAGCCAGAGTGCCTCCTGCTTGGAAGTGGCCTCTGGCTCTCATTTGGAGTGAGGCTTCTCCCATGCTTGTCAGCCAGCACATGGTGCCATCGCTCCACCAGAGAACACTCTGCTTTGCCTTCAGCCATGGCTCGCCCCGCCGAGCTCTCTCTGCCTCAAGCAGAAACCCCAGTGTGTGTCCAGCCTCCAGAAAGCAGAGTGCCTTTGCCTGAGCACTGCTGTGCTGGGGCAGCACCCTGAAGGCCTCCTAGGGCCTTCTCTGCCCTAACCCAGTCGTGCCATTCGGCCCATGCGGGGAGCAACGTTCCCCCTTGGCAGGGCTCAGCGTGTGGGCTGTGTGTGGTTTCATGGCTGGGAAAGGGCAGATCCTGAAGCTGGCTGCCCTCCTGTGAATGGGGCCTGGCGGGCAGAGCCGGCATTCCCCGGTGGGGATGGAGGAGATCTGGGGCCTTCAAGCTGCATGCACATCCCCTCTCTGGCTGCCCCTCTTGCTTCTTCTCTGCTGCCAAGCCTCTCACACCGCACGTGCGTCTCACTGGAAGGAGCAGGCTGCTTGCCATTCTTGGGCAGGGAATCATCCCACACGCCTCGTTTCCTCGCAGGGGAGTGCAAACTGACCCAGAGCCTCCAGAGGAGCTGCAGTCTCTCCAGCCACAAAGGCCTGTAGCCGAGTCCATGACGGCCTGTTGCATGGAGGGCTTCTATGGGAGAGGGCCATGCTTCCCTGGCAGGGGCTCCTTCTCACACTGCTTTCCGTGGGGAAACCCTGCGTGTGCCAGGGGTCTCCTGTGTGCACAAAATCTCTCCCCAGTGCCTGAGGTGCAGGGAATCCTCTTTGGACACAGAGCACTGTTCTAGGCAGAGCTCCCATGCTGGGAGAGCCGCCACTGCCCCGACTGTCCAACTGCCTCAGGAACACACTGCTAGGGAGTGTGGGTCTGGCAGGCAGAACGGCCCGAGGGAGGAGCTCGGGCCTTCGGCTGTGGACAGCTTTCCCACTGCCAAGCCTTGGAGGAGTGCGTGGAGGCTGGGGCCTGCAGCGTTTTCCATCGGAGAGCACTGGGTGCCCCAAGCCTCCCCTGTGGCTTCCGAGCCCCTTCCCACCCACACGCCCTTGGCACCCACTCTGTTGCCAGAGGGAAGTCCTAAGCAGGACTCTCTAGCTTGTGCAGCCAGAGTGCCTCCTGCTTGGAAGTGGCCTCTGGCTCTCATTTGGAGTGAGGCTTCTCCCATGCTTGTCAGCCAGCACATGGTGCCATCGCTCCACCAGAGAACACTCTGCTTTGCCTTCAGCCATGGCTCGCCCCGCCGAGCTCTCTCTGCCTCAAGCAGAAACCCCAGTGTGTGTCCAGCCTCCAGAAAGCAGAGTGCCTTTGCCTGAGCACTGCTGTGCTGGGGCAGCACCCTGAAGGCCTCCTAGGGCCTTCTCTGCCCTAACCCAGTCGTGCCATTCGGCCCATGCGGGGAGCAACGTTCCCCCTTGGCAGGGCTCAGCGTGTGGGCTGTGTGTGGTTTCATGGCTGGGAAAGGGCAGATCCTGAAGCTGGCTGCCCTCCTGTGAATGGGGCCTGGCGGGCAGAGCCGGCATTCCCCGGTGGGGATGGAGGAGATCTGGGGCCTTCAAGCTGCATGCACATCCCCTCTCTGGCTGCCCCTCTTGCTTCTTCTCTGCTGCCAAGCCTCTCACACCGCACGTGCGTCTCACTGGAAGGAGCAGGCTGCTTGCCATTCTTGGGCAGGGAATCATCCCACACGCCTCGTTTCCTCGCAGGGGAGTGCAAACTGACCCAGAGCCTCCAGAGGAGCTGCAGTCTCTCCAGCCACAAAGGCCTGTAGCCGAGTCCATGACGGCCTGTTGCATGGAGGGCTTCTATGGGAGAGGGCCATGCTTCCCTGGCAGGGGCTCCTTCTCACACTGCTTTCCGTGGGGAAACCCTGCGTGTGCCAGGGGTCTCCTGTGTGCACAAAATCTCTCCCCAGTGCCTGAGGTGCAGGGAATCCTCTTTGGACACAGAGCACTGTTCTAGGCAGAGCTCCCATGCTGGGAGAGCCGCCACTGCCCCGACTGTCCAACTGCCTCAGGAACACACTGCTAGGGAGTGTGGGTCTGGCAGGCAGAACGGCCCGAGGGAGGAGCTCGGGCCTTCGGCTGTGGACAGCTTTCCCACTGCCAAGCCTTGGAGGAGTGCGTGGAGGCTGGGGCCTGCAGCGTTTTCCATCGGAGAGCACTGGGTGCCCCAAGCCTCCCCTGTGGCTTCCGAGCCCCTTCCCACCCACACGCCCTTGGCACCCACTCTGTTGCCAGAGGGAAGTCCTAAGCAGGACTCTCTAGCTTGTGCAGCCAGAGTGCCTCCTGCTTGGAAGTGGCCTCTGGCTCTCATTTGGAGTGAGGCTTCTCCCATGCTTGTCAGCCAGCACATGGTGCCATCGCTCCACCAGAGAACACTCTGCTTTGCCTTCAGCCATGGCTCGCCCCGCCGAGCTCTCTCTGCCTCAAGCAGAAACCCCAGTGTGTGTCCAGCCTCCAGAAAGCAGAGTGCCTTTGCCTGAGCACTGCTGTGCTGGGGCAGCACCCTGAAGGCCTCCTAGGGCCTTCTCTGCCCTAACCCAGTCGTGCCATTCGGCCCATGCGGGGAGCAACGTTCCCCCTTGGCAGGGCTCAGCGTGTGGGCTGTGTGTGGTTTCATGGCTGGGAAAGGGCAGATCCTGAAGCTGGCTGCCCTCCTGTGAATGGGGCCTGGCGGGCAGAGCCGGCATTCCCCGGTGGGGATGGAGGAGATCTGGGGCCTTCAAGCTGCATGCACATCCCCTCTCTGGCTGCCCCTCTTGCTTCTTCTCTGCTGCCAAGCCTCTCACACCGCACGTGCGTCTCACTGGAAGGAGCAGGCTGCTTGCCATTCTTGGGCAGGGAATCATCCCACACGCCTCGTTTCCTCGCAGGGGAGTGCAAACTGACCCAGAGCCTCCAGAGGAGCTGCAGTCTCTCCAGCCACAAAGGCCTGTAGCCGAGTCCATGACGGCCTGTTGCATGGAGGGCTTCTATGGGAGAGGGCCATGCTTCCCTGGCAGGGGCTCCTTCTCACACTGCTTTCCGTGGGGAAACCCTGCGTGTGCCAGGGGTCTCCTGTGTGCACAAAATCTCTCCCCAGTGCCTGAGGTGCAGGGAATCCTCTTTGGACACAGAGCACTGTTCTAGGCAGAGCTCCCATGCTGGGAGAGCCGCCACTGCCCCGACTGTCCAACTGCCTCAGGAACACACTGCTAGGGAGTGTGGGTCTGGCAGGCAGAACGGCCCGAGGGAGGAGCTCGGGCCTTCGGCTGTGGACAGCTTTCCCACTGCCAAGCCTTGGAGGAGTGCGTGGAGGCTGGGGCCTGCAGCGTTTTCCATCGGAGAGCACTGGGTGCCCCAAGCCTCCCCTGTGGCTTCCGAGCCCCTTCCCACCCACACGCCCTTGGCACCCACTCTGTTGCCAGAGGGAAGTCCTAAGCAGGACTCTCTAGCTTGTGCAGCCAGAGTGCCTCCTGCTTGGAAGTGGCCTCTGGCTCTCATTTGGAGTGAGGCTTCTCCCATGCTTGTCAGCCAGCACATGGTGCCATCGCTCCACCAGAGAACACTCTGCTTTGCCTTCAGCCATGGCTCGCCCCGCCGAGCTCTCTCTGCCTCAAGCAGAAACCCCAGTGTGTGTCCAGCCTCCAGAAAGCAGAGTGCCTTTGCCTGAGCACTGCTGTGCTGGGGCAGCACCCTGAAGGCCTCCTAGGGCCTTCTCTGCCCTAACCCAGTCGTGCCATTCGGCCCATGCGGGGAGCAACGTTCCCCCTTGGCAGGGCTCAGCGTGTGGGCTGTGTGTGGTTTCATGGCTGGGAAAGGGCAGATCCTGAAGCTGGCTGCCCTCCTGTGAATGGGGCCTGGCGGGCAGAGCCGGCATTCCCCGGTGGGGATGGAGGAGATCTGGGGCCTTCAAGCTGCATGCACATCCCCTCTCTGGCTGCCCCTCTTGCTTCTTCTCTGCTGCCAAGCCTCTCACACCGCACGTGCGTCTCACTGGAAGGAGCAGGCTGCTTGCCATTCTTGGGCAGGGAATCATCCCACACGCCTCGTTTCCTCGCAGGGGAGTGCAAACTGACCCAGAGCCTCCAGAGGAGCTGCAGTCTCTCCAGCCACAAAGGCCTGTAGCCGAGTCCATGACGGCCTGTTGCATGGAGGGCTTCTATGGGAGAGGGCCATGCTTCCCTGGCAGGGGCTCCTTCTCACACTGCTTTCCGTGGGGAAACCCTGCGTGTGCCAGGGGTCTCCTGTGTGCACAAAATCTCTCCCCAGTGCCTGAGGTGCAGGGAATCCTCTTTGGACACAGAGCACTGTTCTAGGCAGAGCTCCCATGCTGGGAGAGCCGCCACTGCCCCGACTGTCCAACTGCCTCAGGAACACACTGCTAGGGAGTGTGGGTCTGGCAGGCAGAACGGCCCGAGGGAGGAGCTCGGGCCTTCGGCTGTGGACAGCTTTCCCACTGCCAAGCCTTGGAGGAGTGCGTGGAGGCTGGGGCCTGCAGCGTTTTCCATCGGAGAGCACTGGGTGCCCCAAGCCTCCCCTGTGGCTTCCGAGCCCCTTCCCACCCACACGCCCTTGGCACCCACTCTGTTGCCAGAGGGAAGTCCTAAGCAGGACTCTCTAGCTTGTGCAGCCAGAGTGCCTCCTGCTTGGAAGTGGCCTCTGGCTCTCATTTGGAGTGAGGCTTCTCCCATGCTTGTCAGCCAGCACATGGTGCCATCGCTCCACCAGAGAACACTCTGCTTTGCCTTCAGCCATGGCTCGCCCCGCCGAGCTCTCTCTGCCTCAAGCAGAAACCCCAGTGTGTGTCCAGCCTCCAGAAAGCAGAGTGCCTTTGCCTGAGCACTGCTGTGCTGGGGCAGCACCCTGAAGGCCTCCTAGGGCCTTCTCTGCCCTAACCCAGTCGTGCCATTCGGCCCATGCGGGGAGCAACGTTCCCCCTTGGCAGGGCTCAGCGTGTGGGCTGTGTGTGGTTTCATGGCTGGGAAAGGGCAGATCCTGAAGCTGGGTGCCCTCCTGTGAATGGGGCCTGGCGGGCAGAGCTGGCATTCCCCGGTGGGGATGGAGGAGATCTGGGGCCTTCAAGCTGCATGCACATCCCCTCTCTGGCTGCCCCTCTTGCTTCTTCTCTGCTGCCAAGCCTCTCACACCGCACGTGCGTCTCACTGGAAGGAGCAGGCTGCTTGCCATTCTTGGGCAGGGAATCATCCCACACGCCTCGTTTCCTCGCAGGGGAGTGCAAACTGACCCAGTGCCTCCAGAGGAGCTGCAGTCTCTCCAGCCACAAAGGCCTGTAGCCGAGTCCATGACGGCCTGTTGCATGGAGGGCTTCTATGGGAGAGGGCCATGCTTCCCTGGCAGGGGCTCCTTCTCACACTGCTTTCCGTGGGGAGACCCTGCGTGTGCCAGGGGTCTCCTGTGTGCACAAAATCTCTCCCCAGTGCCTGAGGTGCAGGGAATCCTCTTTGGACACAGAGCACTGTTCTAGGCAGAGCTCCCATGCTGGGAGAGCCGCCACTGCCCCGACTGTCCAACTGCCTCAGGAACACACTGCTAGGGAGTGTGGGTCTGGCAGGCAGAACGGCCCGAGGGAGGAGCTCGGGCCTTCGGCTGTGGACAGCTTTCCCACTGCCAAGCCTTGGAGGAGTGCGTGGAGGCTGGGGCCTGCAGCGTTTTCCATCGGAGAGCACTGGGTGCCCAAAACCTCCCCTGTGGCTTCCGAGCCCCTTCCCACCCACACGCCCTTGGCACCCACTCTGTTGCCAGAGGGAAGTCCTAAGCAGGACTCTCTAGCTTGTGCAGCCAGAGTGCCTCCTGCTTGGAAGTGGCCTCTGGCTCTCATTTGGAGTGAGGCTTCTCCCATGCTTGTCAGCCAGCACATGGTGCCATCGCTCCACCAGAGAACACTCTGCTTTGCCTTCAGCCATGGCTCGCCCCGCCGAGCTCTCTCTGCCTCAAGCAGAAACCCCAGTGTGTGTCCAGCCTCCAGAAAGCAGAGTGCCTTTGCCTGAGCACTGCTGTGCTGGGGCGGCACCCTGAAGGCCTCCTAGGGCCTTCTCTGCCCTAACCCAGTCGTGCCATTCGGCCCATGCGGGGAGCAACGTTCCCCCTTGGCAGGGCTCAGCGTGTGGGCTGTGTGTGGTTTCATGGCTGGGAAAGGGCAGATCCTGAAGCTGGGTGCCCTCCTGTGAATGGGGCCTGGCGGGCAGAGCCGGCATTCCCCGGTGGGGATGGAGGAGATCTGGGGCCTTCAAGCTGCATGCACATCCCCTCTCTGGCTGCCCCTCTTGCTTCTTCTCTGCTGCCAAGCCTCTCACACCGCACGTGCGTCTCACTGGAAGGAGCAGGCTGCTTGCCATTCTTGGGCAGGGAATCATCCCACACGCCTCGTTTCCTCGCAGGGGAGTGCAAACTGACCCAGAGCCTCCAGAGGAGCTGCAGTCTCTCCAGCCACAAAGGCCTGTAGCCGAGTCCATGACGGCCTGTTGCATGGAGGGCTTCTATGGGAGAGGGCCATGCTTCCCTGGCAGGGGCTCCTTCTCACACTGCTTTCCGTGGGGAAACCCTGCGTGTGCCAGGGGTCTCCTGTGTGCACAAAATCTCTCCCCAGTGCCTGAGGTGCAGGGAATCCTCTTTGGACACAGAGCACTGTTCTAGGCAGAGCTCCCATGCTGGGAGAGCCGCCACTGCCCCGACTGTCCAACTGCCTCAGGAACACACTTCTAGGGAGTGTGGGTCTGGCAGGCAGAACGGCCCGAGGGAGGAGCTCGGGCCTTCGGCTGTGGACAGCTTTCCCACTGCCAAGCCTTGGAGGAGTGCGTGGAGGCTGGGGCCTGCAGCGTTTTCCATCGGAGAGCACTGGGTGCCCCAAGCCTCCCCTGGGGCTTCCGAGCCCCTTCCCACCCACACGCCCTTGGCACCCACTTTGTTGCCAGAGGGAAGTCCTAAGCAGGACTCTCTAGCTTGTGCAGCCAGAGTGCCTCCTGCTTGGAAGTGGCCTCTGGCTCTCATTTGGAGTGAGGCTTCTCCCATGCTTGTCAGCCAGCACATGGTGCCATCGCTCCACCAGAGAACACTCTGCTTTGCCTTCAGCCATGGCTCGCCCCGCCGAGCTCTCTCTGCCTCAAGCAGAAACCCCAGTGTGTGTCCAGCCTCCAGAAAGCAGAGTGCCTTTGCCTGAGCACTGCTGTGCTGGGGCAGCACCCTGAAGGCCTCCTAGGGCCTTCTCTGCCCTAACCCAGTCGTGCCATTCGGCCCATGCGGGGAGCAACGTTCCCCCTTGGCAGGGCTCAGCGTGTGGGCTGTGTGTGGTTTCATGGCTGGGAAAGGGCAGATCCTGAAGCTGGCTGCCCTCCTGTGAATGGGGCCTGGCGGGCAGAGCCGGCATTCCCCGGTGGGGATGGAGGAGATCTGGGGCCTTCAAGCTGCATGCACATCCCCTCTCTGGCTGCCCCTCTTGCTTCTTCTCTGCTGCCAAGCCTCTCACACCGCACGTGCGTCTCACTGGAAGGAGCAGGCTGCTTGCCATTCTTGGGCAGGGAATCATCCCACAGGCCTCGTTTCCTCGCAGGGGAGTGCAAACTGACCCAGAGCCTCCAGAGGAGCTGCAGTCTCTCCAGCCACAAAGGCCTGTAGCCGAGTCCATGACGGCCTGTTGCATGGAGGGCTTCTATGGGAGAGGGCCATGCTTCCCTGGCAGGGGCTCCTTCTCACACTGCTTTCCGTGGGGAAACCCTGCGTGTGCCAGGGGTCTCCTGTGTGCACAAAATCTCTCCCCAGTGCCTGAGGTGCAGGGAATCCTCTTTGGACACAGAGCACTGTTCTAGGCAGAGCTCCCATGCTGGGAGAGCCGCCACTGCCCCGACTGTCCAACTGCCTCAGGAACACACTTCTAGGGAGTGTGGGTCTGGCAGGCAGAACGGCCCGAGGGAGGAGCTCGGGCCTTCGGCTGTGGACAGCTTTCCCACTGCCAAGCCTTGGAGGAGTGCGTGGAGGCTGGGGCCTGCAGCGTTTTCCATCGGAGAGCACTGGGTGCCCCAAGCCTCCCCTGTGGCTTCCGAGCCCCTTCCCACCCACACGCCCTTGGCACCCACTCTGTTGCCAGAGGGAAGTCCTAAGCAGGACTCTAGCTTGTGCAGCCAGAGTGCCTCCTGCTTGGAAGTGGCCTCTGGCTCTCATTTGGAGTGAGGCTTCTCCCATGCTTGTCAGCCAGCACATGGTGCCATCGCTCCACCAGAGAACACTCTGCTTTGCCTTCAGCCATGGCTCGCCCCGCCGAGCTCTCTCTGCCTCAAGCAGAAACCCCAGTGTGTGTCCAGCCTCCAGAAAGCAGAGTGCCTTTGCCTGAGCACTGCTGTGCTGGGGCAGCACCCTGAAGGCCTCCTAGGGCCTTCTCTGCCCTAACCCAGTCGTGCCATTCGGCCCATGCGGGGAGCAACGTTCCCCCTTGGCAGGGCTCAGCGTGTGGGCTGTGTGTGGTTTCATGGCTGGGAAAGGGCAGATCCTGAAGCTGGCTGCCCTCCTGTGAATGGGGCCTGGCGGGCAGAGCCGGCATTCCCCGGTGGGGATGGAGGAGATCTGGGGCCTTCAAGCTGCATGCACATCCCCTCTCTGGCTGCCCCTCTTGCTTCTTCTCTGCTGCCAAGCCTCTCACACCGCACGTGCGTCTCACTGGAAGGAGCAGGCTGCTTGCCATTCTTGGGCAGGGAATCATCCCACAGGCCTCGTTTCCTCGCAGGGGAGTGCAAACTGACCCAGAGCCTCCAGAGGAGCTGCAGTCTCTCCAGCCACAAAGGCCTGTAGCCGAGTCCATGACGGCCTGTTGCATGGAGGGCTTCTATGGGAGAGGGCCATGCTTCCCTGGCAGGGGCTCCTTCTCACACTGCTTTCCGTGGGGAAACCCTGCGTGTGCCAGGGGTCTCCTGTGTGCACAAAATCTCTCCCCAGTGCCTGAGGTGCAGGGAATCCTCTTTGGACACAGAGCACTGTTCTAGGCAGAGCTCCCATGCTGGGAGAGCCGCCACTGCCCCGACTGTCCAACTGCCTCAGGAACACACTGCTAGGGAGTGTGGGTCTGGCAGGCAGAACGGCCCGAGGGAGGAGCTCGGGCCTTCGGCTGTGGACAGCTTTCCCACTGCCAAGCCTTGGAGGAGTGCGTGGAGGCTGGGGCCTGCAGCGTTTTCCATCGGAGAGCACTGGGTGCCCCAAGCCTCCCCTGTGGCTTCCGAGCCCCTTCCCACCCACACGCCCTTGGCACCCACTCTGTTGCCAGAGGGAAGTCCTAAGCAGGACTCTCTAGCTTGTGCAGCCAGAGTGCCTCCTGCTTGGAAGTGGCCTCTGGCTCTCATTTGGAGTGAGGCTTCTCCCATGCTTGTCAGCCAGCACATGGTGCCATCGCTCCACCAGAGAACACTCTGCTTTGCCTTCAGCCATGGCTCGCCCCGCCGAGCTCTCTCTGCCTCAAGCAGAAACCCCAGTGTGTGTCCAGCCTCCAGAAAGCAGAGTGCCTTTGCCTGAGCACTGCTGTGCTGGGGCAGCACCCTGAAGGCCTCCTAGGGCCTTCTCTGCCCTAACCCAGTCGTGCCATTCGGCCCATGCGGGGAGCAACGTTCCCCCTTGGCAGGGCTCAGCGTGTGGGCTGTGTGTGGTTTCATGGCTGGGAAAGGGCAGATCCTGAAGCTGGCTGCCCTCCTGTGAATGGGGCCTGGCGGGCAGAGCCGGCATTCCCCGGTGGGGATGGAGGAGATCTGGGGCCTTCAAGCTGCATGCACATCCCCTCTCTGGCTGCCCCTCTTGCTTCTTCTCTGCTGCCAAGCCTCTCACACCGCACGTGCGTCTCACTGGAAGGAGCAGGCTGCTTGCCATTCTTGGGCAGGGAATCATCCCACACGCCTCGTTTCCTCGCAGGGGAGTGCAAACTGACCCAGAGCCTCCAGAGGAGCTGCAGTCTCTCCAGCCACAAAGGCCTGTAGCCGAGTCCATGACGGCCTGTTGCATGGAGGGCTTCTATGGGAGAGGGCCATGCTTCCCTGGCAGGGGCTCCTTCTCACACTGCTTTCCGTGGGGAAACCCTGCGTGTGCCAGGGGTCTCCTGTGTGCACAAAATCTCTCCCCAGTGCCTGAGGTGCAGGGAATCCTCTTTGGACACAGAGCACTGTTCTAGGCAGAGCTCCCATGCTGGGAGAGCCGCCACTGCCCCGACTGTCCAACTGCCTCAGGAACACACTGCTAGGGAGTGTGGGTCTGGCAGGCAGAACGGCCCGAGGGAGGAGCTCGGGCCTTCGGCTGTGGACAGCTTTCCCACTGCCAAGCCTTGGAGGAGTGCGTGGAGGCTGGGGCCTGCAGCGTTTTCCATCGGAGAGCACTGGGTGCCCCAAGCCTCCCCTGTGGCTTCCGAGCCCCTTCCCACCCACACGCCCTTGGCACCCACTCTGTTGCCAGAGGGAAGTCCTAAGCAGGACTCTCTAGCTTGTGCAGCCAGAGTGCCTCCTGCTTGGAAGTGGCCTCTGGCTCTCATTTGGAGTGAGGCTTCTCCCATGCTTGTCAGCCAGCACATGGTGCCATCGCTCCACCAGAGAACACTCTGCTTTGCCTTCAGCCATGGCTCGCCCCGCCGAGCTCTCTCTGCCTCAAGCAGAAACCCCAGTGTGTGTCCAGCCTCCAGAAAGCAGAGTGCCTTTGCCTGAGCACTGCTGTGCTGGGGCAGCACCCTGAAGGCCTCCTAGGGCCTTCTCTGCCCTAACCCAGTCGTGCCATTCGGCCCATGCGGGGAGCAACGTTCCCCCTTGGCAGGGCTCAGCGTGTGGGCTGTGTGTGGTTTCATGGCTGGGAAAGGGCAGATCCTGAAGCTGGCTGCCCTCCTGTGAATGGGGCCTGGCGGGCAGAGCCGGCATTCCCCGGTGGGGATGGAGGAGATCTGGGGCCTTCAAGCTGCATGCACATCCCCTCTCTGGCTGCCCCTCTTGCTTCTTCTCTGCTGCCAAGCCTCTCACACCGCACGTGCGTCTCACTGGAAGGAGCAGGCTGCTTGCCATTCTTGGGCAGGGAATCATCCCACACGCCTCGTTTCCTCGCAGGGGAGTGCAAACTGACCCAGAGCCTCCAGAGGAGCTGCAGTCTCTCCAGCCACAAAGGCCTGTAGCCGAGTCCATGACGGCCTGTTGCATGGAGGGCTTCTATGGGAGAGGGCCATGCTTCCCTGGCAGGGGCTCCTTCTCACACTGCTTTCCGTGGGGAAACCCTGCGTGTGCCAGGGGTCTCCTGTGTGCACAAAATCTCTCCCCAGTGCCTGAGGTGCAGGGAATCCTCTTTGGACACAGAGCACTGTTCTAGGCAGAGCTCCCATGCTGGGAGAGCCGCCACTGCCCCGACTGTCCAACTGCCTCAGGAACACACTGCTAGGGAGTGTGGGTCTGGCAGGCAGAACGGCCCGAGGGAGGAGCTCGGGCCTTCGGCTGTGGACAGCTTTCCCACTGCCAAGCCTTGGAGGAGTGCGTGGAGGCTGGGGCCTGCAGCGTTTTCCATCGGAGAGCACTGGGTGCCCCAAGCCTCCCCTGTGGCTTCCGAGCCCCTTCCCACCCACACGCCCTTGGCACCCACTCTGTTGCCAGAGGGAAGTCCTAAGCAGGACTCTCTAGCTTGTGCAGCCAGAGTGCCTCCTGCTTGGAAGTGGCCTCTGGCTCTCATTTGGAGTGAGGCTTCTCCCACGCTTGTCAGCCAGCACATGGTGCCATCGCTCCACCAGAGAACACTCTGCTTTGCCTTCAGCCATGGCTCGCCCCGCCGAGCTCTCTCTGCCTCAAGCAGAAACCCCAGTGTGTGTCCAGCCTCCAGAAAGCAGAGTGCCTTTGCCTGAGCACTGCTGTGCTGGGGCGGCACCCTGAAGGCCTCCTAGGGCCTTCTCTGCCCTAACCCAGTCGTGCCATTCGGCCCATGCGGGGAGCAACGTTCCCCCTTGGCAGGGCTCAGCGTGTGGGCTGTGTGTGGTTTCATGGCTGGGAAAGGGCAGATCCTGAAGCTGGCTGCCCTCCTGTGAATGGGGCCTGGCGGGCAGAGCTGGCATTCCCCGGTGGGGATGGAGGAGATCTGGGGCCTTCAAGCTGCATGCACATCCCCTCTCTGGCTGCCCCTCTTGCTTCTTCTCTGCTGCCAAGCCTCTCACACCGCACGTGCGTCTCACTGGAAGGAGCAGGCTGCTTGCCATTCTTGGGCAGGGAATCATCCCACACGCCTCGTTTCCTCGCAGGGGAGTGCAAACTGACCCAGTGCCTCCAGAGGAGCTGCAGTCTCTCCAGCCACAAAGGCCTGTAGCCGAGTCCATGACGGCCTGTTGCATGGAGGGCTTCTATGGGAGAGGGCCATGCTTCCCTGGCAGGGGCTCCTTCTCACACTGCTTTCCGTGGGGAGACCCTGCGTGTGCCAGGGGTCTCCTGTGTGCACAAAATCTCTCCCCAGTGCCTGAGGTGCAGGGAATCCTCTTTGGACACAGAGCACTGTTCTAGGCAGAGCTCCCATGCTGGGAGAGCCGCCACTGCCCCGACTGTCCAACTGCCTCAGGAACACACTGCTAGGGAGTGTGGGTCTGGCAGGCAGAACGGCCCGAGGGAGGAGCTCGGGCCTTCGGCTGTGGACAGCTTTCCCACTGCCAAGCCTTGGAGGAGTGCGTGGAGGCTGGGGCCTGCAGCGTTTTCCATCGGAGAGCACTGGGTGCCCAAAACCTCCCCTGTGGCTTCCGAGCCCCTTCCCACCCACACGCCCTTGGCACCCACTCTGTTGCCAGAGGGAAGTCCTAAGCAGGACTCTCTAGCTTGTGCAGCCAGAGTGCCTCCTGCTTGGAAGTGGCCTCTGGCTCTCATTTGGAGTGAGGCTTCTCCCATGCTTGTCAGCCAGCACATGGTGCCATCGCTCCACCAGAGAACACTCTGCTTTGCCTTCAGCCATGGCTCGCCCCGCCGAGCTCTCTCTGCCTCAAGCAGAAACCCCAGTGTGTGTCCAGCCTCCAGAAAGCAGAGTGCCTTTGCCTGAGCACTGCTGTGCTGGGGCGGCACCCTGAAGGCCTCCTAGGGCCTTCTCTGCCCTAACCCAGTCGTGCCATTCGGCCCATGCGGGGAGCAACGTTCCCCCTTGGCAGGGCTCAGCGTGTGGGCTGTGTGTGGTTTCATGGCTGGGAAAGGGCAGATCCTGAAGCTGGGTGCCCTCCTGTGAATGGGGCCTGGCGGGCAGAGCCGGCATTCCCCGGTGGGGATGGAGGAGATCTGGGGCCTTCAAGCTGCATGCACATCCCCTCTCTGGCTGCCCCTCTTGCTTCTTCTCTGCTGCCAAGCCTCTCACACCGCACGTGCGTCTCACTGGAAGGAGCAGGCTGCTTGCCATTCTTGGGCAGGGAATCATCCCACACGCCTCGTTTCCTCGCAGGGGAGTGCAAACTGACCCAGAGCCTCCAGAGGAGCTGCAGTCTCTCCAGCCACAAAGGCCTGTAGCCGAGTCCATGACGGCCTGTTGCATGGAGGGCTTCTATGGGAGAGGGCCATGCTTCCCTGGCAGGGGCTCCTTCTCACACTGCTTTCCGTGGGGAAACCCTGCGTGTGCCAGGGGTCTCCTGTGGGCACAAAATCTCTCCCCAGTGCCTGAGGTGCAGGGAATCCTCTTTGGACACAGAGCACTGTTCTAGGCAGAGCTCCCATGCTGGGAGAGCCGCCACTGCCCCGACTGTCCAACTGCCTCAGGAACACACTGCTAGGGAGTGTGGGTCTGGCAGGCAGAACGGCCCGAGGGAGGAGCTCGGGCCTTCGGCTGTGGACAGCTTTCCCACTGCCAAGCCTTGGAGGAGTGCGTGGAGGCTGGGGCCTGCAGCGTTTTCCATCGGAGAGCACTGGGTGCCCCAAGCCTCCCCTGGGGCTTCCGAGCCCCTTCCCACCCACACGCCCTTGGCACCCACTTTGTTGCCAGAGGGAAGTCCTAAGCAGGACTCTCTAGCTTGTGCAGCCAGAGTGCCTCCTGCTTGGAAGTGGCCTCTGGCTCTCATTTGGAGTGAGGCTTCTCCCATGCTTGTCAGCCAGCACATGGTGCCATCGCTCCACCAGAGAACACTCTGCTTTGCCTTCAGCCATGGCTCGCCCCGCCGAGCTCTCTCTGCCTCAAGCAGAAACCCCAGTGTGTGTCCAGCCTCCAGAAAGCAGAGTGCCTTTGCCTGAGCACTGCTGTGCTGGGGCAGCACCCTGAAGGCCTCCTAGGGCCTTCTCTGCCCTAACCCAGTCGTGCCATTCGGCCCATGCGGGGAGCAACGTTCCCCCTTGGCAGGGCTCAGCGTGTGGGCTGTGTGTGGTTTCATGGCTGGGAAAGGGCAGATCCTGAAGCTGGCTGCCCTCCTGTGAATGGGGCCTGGCGGGCAGAGCCGGCATTCCCCGGTGGGGATGGAGGAGATCTGGGGCCTTCAAGCTGCATGCACATCCCCTCTCTGGCTGCCCCTCTTGCTTCTTCTCTGCTGCCAAGCCTCTCACACCGCACGTGCGTCTCACTGGAAGGAGCAGGCTGCTTGCCATTCTTGGGCAGGGAATCATCCCACACGCCTCGTTTCCTCGCAGGGGAGTGCAAACTGACCCAGAGCCTCCAGAGGAGCTGCAGTCTCTCCAGCCACAAAGGCCTGTAGCCGAGTCCATGACGGCCTGTTGCATGGAGGGCTTCTATGGGAGAGGGCCATGCTTCCCTGGCAGGGGCTCCTTCTCACACTGCTTTCCGTGGGGAAACCCTGCGTGTGCCAGGGGTCTCCTGTGTGCACAAAATCTCTCCCCAGTGCCTGAGGTGCAGGGAATCCTCTTTGGACACAGAGCACTGTTCTAGGCAGAGCTCCCATGCTGGGAGAGCCGCCACTGCCCCGACTGTCCAACTGCCTCAGGAACACACTTCTAGGGAGTGTGGGTCTGGCAGGCAGAACGGCCCGAGGGAGGAGCTCGGGCCTTCGGCTGTGGACAGCTTTCCCACTGCCAAGCCTTGGAGGAGTGCGTGGAGGCTGGGGCCTGCAGCGTTTTCCATCGGAGAGCACTGGGTGCCCCAAGCCTCCCCTGTGGCTTCCGAGCCCCTTCCCACCCACACGCCCTTGGCACCCACTCTGTTGCCAGAGGGAAGTCCTAAGCAGGACTCTAGCTTGTGCAGCCAGAGTGCCTCCTGCTTGGAAGTGGCCTCTGGCTCTCATTTGGAGTGAGGCTTCTCCCATGCTTGTCAGCCAGCACATGGTGCCATCGCTCCACCAGAGAACACTCTGCTTTGCCTTCAGCCATGGCTCGCCCCGCCGAGCTCTCTCTGCCTCAAGCAGAAACCCCAGTGTGTGTCCAGCCTCCAGAAAGCAGAGTGCCTTTGCCTGAGCACTGCTGTGCTGGGGCAGCACCCTGAAGGCCTCCTAGGGCCTTCTCTGCCCTAACCCAGTCGTGCCATTCGGCCCATGCGGGGAGCAACGTTCCCCCTTGGCAGGGCTCAGCGTGTGGGCTGTGTGTGGTTTCATGGCTGGGAAAGGGCAGATCCTGAAGCTGGCTGCCCTCCTGTGAATGGGGCCTGGCGGGCAGAGCCGGCATTCCCCGGTGGGGATGGAGGAGATCTGGGGCCTTCAAGCTGCATGCACATCCCCTCTCTGGCTGCCCCTCTTGCTTCTTCTCTGCTGCCAAGCCTCTCACACCGCACGTGCGTCTCACTGGAAGGAGCAGGCTGCTTGCCATTCTTGGGCAGGGAATCATCCCACAGGCCTCGTTTCCTCGCAGGGGAGTGCAAACTGACCCAGAGCCTCCAGAGGAGCTGCAGTCTCTCCAGCCACAAAGGCCTGTAGCCGAGTCCATGACGGCCTGTTGCATGGAGGGCTTCTATGGGAGAGGGCCATGCTTCCCTGGCAGGGGCTCCTTCTCACACTGCTTTCCGTGGGGAAACCCTGCGTGTGCCAGGGGTCTCCTGTGTGCACAAAATCTCTCCCCAGTGCCTGAGGTGCAGGGAATCCTCTTTGGACACAGAGCACTGTTCTAGGCAGAGCTCCCATGCTGGGAGAGCCGCCACTGCCCCGACTGTCCAACTGCCTCAGGAACACACTGCTAGGGAGTGTGGGTCTGGCAGGCAGAACGGCCCGAGGGAGGAGCTCGGGCCTTCGGCTGTGGACAGCTTTCCCACTGCCAAGCCTTGGAGGAGTGCGTGGAGGCTGGGGCCTGCAGCGTTTTCCATCGGAGAGCACTGGGTGCCCCAAGCCTCCCCTGTGGCTTCCGAGCCCCTTCCCACCCACACGCCCTTGGCACCCACTCTGTTGCCAGAGGGAAGTCCTAAGCAGGACTCTCTAGCTTGTGCAGCCAGAGTGCCTCCTGCTTGGAAGTGGCCTCTGGCTCTCATTTGGAGTGAGGCTTCTCCCATGCTTGTCAGCCAGCACATGGTGCCATCGCTCCACCAGAGAACACTCTGCTTTGCCTTCAGCCATGGCTCGCCCCGCCGAGCTCTCTCTGCCTCAAGCAGAAACCCCAGTGTGTGTCCAGCCTCCAGAAAGCAGAGTGCCTTTGCCTGAGCACTGCTGTGCTGGGGCGGCACCCTGAAGGCCTCCTAGGGCCTTCTCTGCCCTAACCCAGTCGTGCCATTCGGCCCATGCGGGGAGCAACGTTCCCCCTTGGCAGGGCTCAGCGTGTGGGCTGTGTGTGGTTTCATGGCTGGGAAAGGGCAGATCCTGAAGCTGGCTGCCCTCCTGTGAATGGGGCCTGGCGGGCAGAGCCGGCATTCCCCGGTGGGGATGGAGGAGATCTGGGGCCTTCAAGCTGCATGCACATCCCCTCTCTGGCTGCCCCTCTTGCTTCTTCTCTGCTGCCAAGCCTCTCACACCGCACGTGCGTCTCACTGGAAGGAGCAGGCTGCTTGCCATTCTTGGGCAGGGAATCATCCCACACGCCTCGTTTCCTCGCAGGGGAGTGCAAACTGACCCAGAGCCTCCAGAGGAGCTGCAGTCTCTCCAGCCACAAAGGCCTGTAGCCGAGTCCATGACGGCCTGTTGCATGGAGGGCTTCTATGGGAGAGGGCCATGCTTCCCTGGCAGGGGCTCCTTCTCACACTGCTTTCCGTGGGGAAACCCTGCGTGTGCCAGGGGTCTCCTGTGTGCACAAAATCTCTCCCCAGTGCCTGAGGTGCAGGGAATCCTCTTTGGACACAGAGCACTGTTCTAGGCAGAGCTCCCATGCTGGGAGAGCCGCCACTGCCCCGACTGTCCAACTGCCTCAGGAACACACTGCTAGGGAGTGTGGGTCTGGCAGGCAGAACGGCCCGAGGGAGGAGCTCGGGCCTTCGGCTGTGGACAGCTTTCCCACTGCCAAGCCTTGGAGGAGTGCGTGGAGGCTGGGGCCTGCAGCGTTTTCCATCGGAGAGCACTGGGTGCCCCAAGCCTCCCCTGTGGCTTCCGAGCCCCTTCCCACCCACACGCCCTTGGCACCCACTCTGTTGCCAGAGGGAAGTCCTAAGCAGGACTCTCTAGCTTGTGCAGCCAGAGTGCCTCCTGCTTGGAAGTGGCCTCTGGCTCTCATTTGGAGTGAGGCTTCTCCCATGCTTGTCAGCCAGCACATGGTGCCATCGCTCCACCAGAGAACACTCTGCTTTGCCTTCAGCCATGGCTCGCCCCGCCGAGCTCTCTCTGCCTCAAGCAGAAACCCCAGTGTGTGTCCAGCCTCCAGAAAGCAGAGTGCCTTTGCCTGAGCACTGCTGTGCTGGGGCAGCACCCTGAAGGCCTCCTAGGGCCTTCTCTGCCCTAACCCAGTCGTGCCATTCGGCCCATGCGGGGAGCAACGTTCCCCCTTGGCAGGGCTCAGCGTGTGGGCTGTGTGTGGTTTCATGGCTGGGAAAGGGCAGATCCTGAAGCTGGCTGCCCTCCTGTGAATGGGGCCTGGCGGGCAGAGCCGGCATTCCCCGGTGGGGATGGAGGAGATCTGGGGCCTTCAAGCTGCATGCACATCCCCTCTCTGGCTGCCCCTCTTGCTTCTTCTCTGCTGCCAAGCCTCTCACACCGCACGTGCGTCTCACTGGAAGGAGCAGGCTGCTTGCCATTCTTGGGCAGGGAATCATCCCACACGCCTCGTTTCCTCGCAGGGGAGTGCAAACTGACCCAGAGCCTCCAGAGGAGCTGCAGTCTCTCCAGCCACAAAGGCCTGTAGCCGAGTCCATGACGGCCTGTTGCATGGAGGGCTTCTATGGGAGAGGGCCATGCTTCCCTGGCAGGGGCTCCTTCTCACACTGCTTTCCGTGGGGAAACCCTGCGTGTGCCAGGGGTCTCCTGTGTGCACAAAATCTCTCCCCAGTGCCTGAGGTGCAGGGAATCCTCTTTGGACACAGAGCACTGTTCTAGGCAGAGCTCCCATGCTGGGAGAGCCGCCACTGCCCCGACTGTCCAACTGCCTCAGGAACACACTGCTAGGGAGTGTGGGTCTGGCAGGCAGAACGGCCCGAGGGAGGAGCTCGGGCCTTCGGCTGTGGACAGCTTTCCCACTGCCAAGCCTTGGAGGAGTGCGTGGAGGCTGGGGCCTGCAGCGTTTTCCATCGGAGAGCACTGGGTGCCCCAAGCCTCCCCTGTGGCTTCCGAGCCCCTTCCCACCCACACGCCCTTGGCACCCACTCTGTTGCCAGAGGGAAGTCCTAAGCAGGACTCTCTAGCTTGTGCAGCCAGAGTGCCTCCTGCTTGGAAGTGGCCTCTGGCTCTCATTTGGAGTGAGGCTTCTCCCATGCTTGTCAGCCAGCACATGGTGCCATCGCTCCACCAGAGAACACTCTGCTTTGCCTTCAGCCATGGCTCGCCCCGCCGAGCTCTCTCTGCCTCAAGCAGAAACCCCAGTGTGTGTCCAGCCTCCAGAAAGCAGAGTGCCTTTGCCTGAGCACTGCTGTGCTGGGGCAGCACCCTGAAGGCCTCCTAGGGCCTTCTCTGCCCTAACCCAGTCGTGCCATTCGGCCCATGCGGGGAGCAACGTTCCCCCTTGGCAGGGCTCAGCGTGTGGGCTGTGTGTGGTTTCATGGCTGGGAAAGGGCAGATCCTGAAGCTGGCTGCCCTCCTGTGAATGGGGCCTGGCGGGCAGAGCCGGCATTCCCCGGTGGGGATGGAGGAGATCTGGGGCCTTCAAGCTGCATGCACATCCCCTCTCTGGCTGCCCCTCTTGCTTCTTCTCTGCTGCCAAGCCTCTCACACCGCACGTGCGTCTCACTGGAAGGAGCAGGCTGCTTGCCATTCTTGGGCAGGGAATCATCCCACACGCCTCGTTTCCTCGCAGGGGAGTGCAAACTGACCCAGAGCCTCCAGAGGAGCTGCAGTCTCTCCAGCCACAAAGGCCTGTAGCCGAGTCCATGACGGCCTGTTGCATGGAGGGCTTCTATGGGAGAGGGCCATGCTTCCCTGGCAGGGGCTCCTTCTCACACTGCTTTCCGTGGGGAAACCCTGCGTGTGCCAGGGGTCTCCTGTGTGCACAAAATCTCTCCCCAGTGCCTGAGGTGCAGGGAATCCTCTTTGGACACAGAGCACTGTTCTAGGCAGAGCTCCCATGCTGGGAGAGCCGCCACTGCCCCGACTGTCCAACTGCCTCAGGAACACACTTCTAGGGAGTGTGGGTCTGGCAGGCAGAACGGCCCGAGGGAGGAGCTCGGGCCTTCGGCTGTGGACAGCTTTCCCACTGCCAAGCCTTGGAGGAGTGCGTGGAGGCTGGGGCCTGCAGCGTTTTCCATCGGAGAGCACTGGGTGCCCCAAGCCTCCCCTGTGGCTTCCGAGCCCCTTCCCACCCACACGCCCTTGGCACCCACTCTGTTGCCAGAGGGAAGTCCTAAGCAGGACTCTCTAGCTTGTGCAGCCAGAGTGCCTCCTGCTTGGAAGTGGCCTCTGGCTCTCATTTGGAGTGAGGCTTCTCCCATGCTTGTCAGCCAGCACATGGTGCCATCGCTCCACCAGAGAACACTCTGCTTTGCCTTCAGCCATGGCTCGCCCCGCCGAGCTCTCTCTGCCTCAAGCAGAAACCCCAGTGTGTGTCCAGCCTCCAGAAAGCAGAGTGCCTTTGCCTGAGCACTGCTGTGCTGGGGCAGCACCCTGAAGGCCTCCTAGGGCCTTCTCTGCCCTAACCCAGTCGTGCCATTCGGCCCATGCGGGGAGCAACGTTCCCCCTTGGCAGGGCTCAGCGTGTGGGCTGTGTGTGGTTTCATGGCTGGGAAAGGGCAGATCCTGAAGCTGGCTGCCCTCCTGTGAATGGGGCCTGGCGGGCAGAGCCGGCATTCCCCGGTGGGGATGGAGGAGATCTGGGGCCTTCAAGCTGCATGCACATCCCCTCTCTGGCTGCCCCTCTTGCTTCTTCTCTGCTGCCAAGCCTCTCACACCGCACGTGCGTCTCACTGGAAGGAGCAGGCTGCTTGCCATTCTTGGGCAGGGAATCATCCCACACGCCTCGTTTCCTCGCAGGGGAGTGCAAACTGACCCAGAGCCTCCAGAGGAGCTGCAGTCTCTCCAGCCACAAAGGCCTGTAGCCGAGTCCATGACGGCCTGTTGCATGGAGGGCTTCTATGGGAGAGGGCCATGCTTCCCTGGCAGGGGCTCCTTCTCACACTGCTTTCCGTGGGGAAACCCTGCGTGTGCCAGGGGTCTCCTGTGTGCACAAAATCTCTCCCCAGTGCCTGAGGTGCAGGGAATCCTCTTTGGACACAGAGCACTGTTCTAGGCAGAGCTCCCATGCTGGGAGAGCCGCCACTGCCCCGACTGTCCAACTGCCTCAGGAACACACTGCTAGGGAGTGTGGGTCTGGCAGGCAGAACGGCCCGAGGGAGGAGCTCGGGCCTTCGGCTGTGGACAGCTTTCCCACTGCCAAGCCTTGGAGGAGTGCGTGGAGGCTGGGGCCTGCAGCGTTTTCCATCGGAGAGCACTGGGTGCCCCAAGCCTCCCCTGTGGCTTCCGAGCCCCTTCCCACCCACACGCCCTTGGCACCCACTCTGTTGCCAGAGGGAAGTCCTAAGCAGGACTCTCTAGCTTGTGCAGCCAGAGTGCCTCCTGCTTGGAAGTGGCCTCTGGCTCTCATTTGGAGTGAGGCTTCTCCCATGCTTGTCAGCCAGCACATGGTGCCATCGCTCCACCAGAGAACACTCTGCTTTGCCTTCAGCCATGGCTCGCCCCGCCGAGCTCTCTCTGCCTCAAGCAGAAACCCCAGTGTGTGTCCAGCCTCCAGAAAGCAGAGTGCCTTTGCCTGAGCACTGCTGTGCTGGGGCAGCACCCTGAAGGCCTCCTAGGGCCTTCTCTGCCCTAACCCAGTCATGCCATTCGGCCCATGCGGGGAGCAACGTTCCCCCTTGGCAGGGCTCAGCGTGTGGGCTGTGTGTGGTTTCATGGCTGGGAAAGGGCAGATCCTGAAGCTGGCTGCCCTCCTGTGAATGGGGCCTGGCGGGCAGAGCCGGCATTCCCCGGTGGGGATGGAGGAGATCTGGGGCCTTCAAGCTGCATGCACATCCCCTCTCTGGCTGCCCCTCTTGCTTCTTCTCTGCTGCCAAGCCTCTCACACCGCACGTGCGTCTCACTGGAAGGAGCAGGCTGCTTGCCATTCTTGGGCAGGGAATCATCCCACACGCCTCGTTTCCTCGCAGGGGAGTGCAAACTGACCCAGAGCCTCCAGAGGAGCTGCAGTCTCTCCAGCCACAAAGGCCTGTAGCCGAGTCCATGACGGCCTGTTGCATGGAGGGCTTCTATGGGAGAGGGCCATGCTTCCCTGGCAGGGGCTCCTTCTCACACTGCTTTCCGTGGGGAAACCCTGCGTGTGCCAGGGGTCTCCTGTGTGCACAAAATCTCTCCCCAGTGCCTGAGGTGCAGGGAATCCTCTTTGGACACAGAGCACTGTTCTAGGCAGAGCTCCCATGCTGGGAGAGCCGCCACTGCCCCGACTGTCCAACTGCCTCAGGAACACACTGCTAGGGAGTGTGGGTCTGGCAGGCAGAACGGCCCGAGGGAGGAGCTCGGGCCTTCGGCTGTGGACAGCTTTCCCACTGCCAAGCCTTGGAGGAGTGCGTGGAGGCTGGGGCCTGCAGCGTTTTCCATCGGAGAGCACTGGGTGCCCCAAGCCTCCCCTGTGGCTTCCGAGCCCCTTCCCACCCACACGCCCTTGGCACCCACTCTGTTGCCAGAGGGAAGTCCTAAGCAGGACTCTCTAGCTTGTGCAGCCAGAGTGCCTCCTGCTTGGAAGTGGCCTCTGGCTCTCATTTGGAGTGAGGCTTCTCCCATGCTTGTCAGCCAGCACATGGTGCCATCGCTCCACCAGAGAACACTCTGCTTTGCCTTCAGCCATGGCTCGCCCCGCCGAGCTCTCTCTGCCTCAAGCAGAAACCCCAGTGTGTGTCCAGCCTCCAGAAAGCAGAGTGCCTTTGCCTGAGCACTGCTGTGCTGGGGCGGCACCCTGAAGGCCTCCTAGGGCCTTCTCTGCCCTAACCCAGTCGTGCCATTTGGCCCATGCGGGGAGCAACGTTCCCCCTTGGCAGGGCTCAGCGTGTGGGCTGTGTGTGGTTTCATGGCTGGGAAAGGGCAGATCCTGAAGCTGGCTGCCCTCCTGTGAATGGGGCCTGGCGGGCAGAGCCGGCATTCCCCGGTGGGGATGGAGGAGATCTGGGGCCTTCAAGCTGCATGCACATCCCCTCTCTGGCTGCCCCTCTTGCTTCTTCTCTGCTGCCAAGCCTCTCACACCGCACGTGCATCTCACTGGAAGGAGCAGGCTGCTTGCCATTCTTGGGCAGGGAATCATCCCACACGCCTCGTTTCCTCGCAGGGGAGTGCAAACTGACCCAGAGCCTCCAGAGGAGCTGCAGTCTCTCCAGCCACAAAGGCCTGTAGCCGAGTCCATGACGGCCTGTTGCATGGAGGGCTTCTATGGGAGAGGGCCATGCTTCCCTGGCAGGGGCTCCTTCTCACACTGCTTTCCGTGGGGAAACCCTGCGTGTGCCAGGGGTCTCCTGTGTGCACAAAATCTCTCCCCAGTGCCTGAGGTGCAGGGAATCCTCTTTGGACACAGAGCACTGTTCTAGGCAGAGCTCCCATGCTGGGAGAGCCGCCACTGCCCCGACTGTCCAACTGCCTCAGGAACACACTGCTAGGGAGTGTGGGTCTGGCAGGCAGAACGGCCCGAGGGAGGAGCTCGGGCCTTCGGCTGTGGACAGCTTTCCCACTGCCAAGCCTTGGAGGAGTGCGTGGAGGCTGGGGCCTGCAGCGTTTTCCATCGGAGAGCACTGGGTGCCCCAAGCCTCCCCTGTGGCTTCCGAGCCCCTTCCCACCCACACGCCCTTGGCACCCACTCTGTTGCCAGAGGGAAGTCCTAAGCAGGACTCTCTAGCTTGTGCAGCCAGAGTGCCTCCTGCTTGGAAGTGGCCTCTGGCTCTCATTTGGAGTGAGGCTTCTCCCATGCTTGTCAGCCAGCACATGGTGCCATCACTCCACCAGAGAACACTCTGCTTTGCCTTCAGCCATGGCTCGCCCCGCCGAGCTCTCTCTGCCTCAAGCAGAAACCCCAGTGTGTGTCCAGCCTCCAGAAAGCAGAGTGCCTTTGCCTGAGCACTGCTGTGCTGGGGCGGCACCCTGAAGGCCTCCTAGGGCCTTCTCTGCCCTAACCCAGTCGTGCCATTCGGCCCATGCGGGGAGCAACGTTCCCCCTTGGCAGGGCTCAGCGTGTGGGCTGTGTGTGGTTTCATGGCTGGGAAAGGGCAGATCCTGAAGCTGGCTGCCCTCCTGTGAATGGGGCCTGGCGGGCAGAGCCGGCATTCCCCGGTGGGGATGGAGGAGATCTGGGGCCTTCAAGCTGCATGCACATCCCCTCTCTGGCTGCCCCTCTTGCTTCTTCTCTGCTGCCAAGCCTCTCACACCGCACGTGCGTCTCACTGGAAGGAGCAGGCTGCTTGCCATTCTTGGGCAGGGAATCATCCCACACGCCTCGTTTCCTCGCAGGGGAGTGCAAACTGACCCAGAGCCTCCAGAGGAGCTGCAGTCTCTCCAGCCACAAAGGCCTGTAGCCGAGTCCATGACGGCCTGTTGCATGGAGGGCTTCTATGGGAGAGGGCCATGCTTCCCTGGCAGGGGCTCCTTCTCACACTGCTTTCCGTGGGAAACCCTGCGTGTGCCAGGGGTCTCCTGTGTGCACAAAATCTCTCCCCAGTGCCTGAGGTGCAGGGAATCCTCTTTGGACACAGAGCACTGTTCTAGGCAGAGCTCCCATGCTGGGAGAGCCGCCACTGCCCCGACTGTCCAACTGCCTCAGGAACACACTGCTAGGGAGTGTGGGTCTGGCAGGCAGAACGGCCCGAGGGAGGAGCTCGGGCCTTCGGCTGTGGACAGCTTTCCCCACTGCCAAGCCTTGGAGGAGTGCGTGGAGGCTGGGGCCTGCAGCGTTTTCCATCGGAGAGCACTGGGTGCCCCAAGCCTCCCCTGTGGCTTCCGAGCCCCTTCCCACCCACACGCCCTTGGCACCCACTCTGTTGCCAGAGGGAAGTCCTAAGCAGGACTCTCTAGCTTGTGCAGCCAGAGTGCCTCCTGCTTGGAAGTGGCCTCTGGCTCTCATTTGGAGTGAGGCTTCTCCCATGCTTGTCAGCCAGCACATGGTGCCATCGCTCCACCAGAGAACACTCTGCTTTGCCTTCAGCCATGGCTCGCCCCGCCGAGCTCTCTCTGCCTCAAGCAGAAACCCCAGTGTGTGTCCAGCCTCCAGAAAGCAGAGTGCCTTTGCCTGAGCACTGCTGTGCTGGGGCAGCACCCTGAAGGCCTCCTAGGGCCTTCTCTGCCCTAACCCAGTCGTGCCATTCGGCCCATGCGGGGAGCAACGTTCCCCCTTGGCAGGGCTCAGCGTGTGGGCTGTGTGTGGTTTCATGGCTGGGAAAGGGCAGATCCTGAAGCTGGCTGCCCTCCTGTGAATGGGGCCTGGCGGGCAGAGCCGGCATTCCCCGGTGGGGATGGAGGAGATCTGGGGCCTTCAAGCTGCATGCACATCCCCTCTCTGGCTGCCCCTCTTGCTTCTTCTCTGCTGCCAAGCCTCTCACACCGCACGTGCGTCTCACTGGAAGGAGCAGGCTGCTTGCCATTCTTGGGCAGGGAATCATCCCACACGCCTCGTTTCCTCGCAGGGGAGTGCAAACTGACCCAGAGCCTCCAGAGGAGCTGCAGTCTCTCCAGCCACAAAGGCCTGTAGCCGAGTCCATGACGGCCTGTTGCATGGAGGGCTTCTATGGGAGAGGGCCATGCTTCCCTGGCAGGGGCTCCTTCTCACACTGCTTTCCGTGGGGAAACCCTGCGTGTGCCAGGGGTCTCCTGTGTGCACAAAATCTCTCCCCAGTGCCTGAGGTGCAGGGAATCCTCTTTGGACACAGAGCACTGTTCTAGGCAGAGCTCCCATGCTGGGAGAGCCGCCACTGCCCCGACTGTCCAACTGCCTCAGGAACACACTTCTAGGGAGTGTGGGTCTGGCAGGCAGAACGGCCCGAGGGAGGAGCTCGGGCCTTCGGCTGTGGACAGCTTTCCCACTGCCAAGCCTTGGAGGAGTGCGTGGAGGCTGGGGCCTGCAGCGTTTTCCATCGGAGAGCACTGGGTGCCCCAAGCCTCCCCTGTGGCTTCCGAGCCCCTTCCCACCCACACGCCCTTGGCACCCACTCTGTTGCCAGAGGGAAGTCCTAAGCAGGACTCTCTAGCTTGTGCAGCCAGAGTGCCTCCTGCTTGGAAGTGGCCTCTGGCTCTCATTTGGAGTGAGGCTTCTCCCATGCTTGTCAGCCAGCACATGGTGCCATCGCTCCACCAGAGAACACTCTGCTTTGCCTTCAGCCATGGCTCGCCCCGCCGAGCTCTCTCTGCCTCAAGCAGAAACCCCAGTGTGTGTCCAGCCTCCAGAAAGCAGAGTGCCTTTGCCTGAGCACTGCTGTGCTGGGGAGGCACCCTGAAGGCCTCCTAGGGCCTTCTCTGCCCTAACCCAGTCGTGCCATTTGGCCCATGCGGGGAGCAACGTTCCCCCTTGGCAGGGCTCAGCGTGTGGGCTGTGTGTGGTTTCATGGCTGGGAAAGGGCAGATCCTGAAGCTGGCTGCCCTCCTGTGAATGGGGCCTGGCGGGCAGAGCCGGCATTCCCCGGTGGGGATGGAGGAGATCTGGGGCCTTCAAGCTGCATGCACATCCCCTCTCTGGCTGCCCCTCTTGCTTCTTCTCTGCTGCCAAGCCTCTCACACCGCACGTGCATCTCACTGGAAGGAGCAGGCTGCTTGCCATTCTTGGGCAGGGAATCATCCCACACGCCTCGTTTCCTCGCAGGGGAGTGCAAACTGACCCAGAGCCTCCAGAGGACCTGCAGTCTCTCCAGCCACAAAGGCCTGTAGCCGAGTCCATGACGGCCTGTTGCATGGAGGGCTTCTATGGGAGAGGGCCATGCTTCCCTGGCAGGGGCTCCTTCTCACACTGCTTTCCGTGGGGAAACCCTGCGTGTGCCAGGGGTCTCCTGTGTGCACAAAATCTCTCCCCAGTGCCTGAGGTGCAGGGAATCCTCTTTGGACACAGAGCACTGTTCTAGGCAGAGCTCCCATGCTGGGAGAGCCGCCACTGCCCCGACTGTCCAACTGCCTCAGGAACACACTGCTAGGGAGTGTGGGTCTGGCAGGCAGAACGGCCCGAGGGAGGAGCTCGGGCCTTCGGCTGTGGACAGCTTTCCCACTGCCAAGCCTTGGAGGAGTGCGTGGAGGCTGGGGCCTGCAGCGTTTTCCATCGGAGAGCACTGGGTGCCCCAAGCCTCCCCTGTGGCTTCCGAGCCCCTTCCCACCCACACGCCCTTGGCACCCACTCTGTTGCCAGAGGGAAGTCCTAAGCAGGACTCTCTAGCTTGTGCAGCCAGAGTGCCTCCTGCTTGGAAGTGGCCTCTGGCTCTCATTTGGAGTGAGGCTTCTCCCATGCTTGTCAGCCAGCACATGGTGCCATCGCTCCACCAGAGAACACTCTGCTTTGCCTTCAGCCATGGCTCGCCCCGCCGAGCTCTCTCTGCCTCAAGCAGAAACCCCAGTGTGTGTCCAGCCTCCAGAAAGCAGAGTGCCTTTGCCTGAGCACTGCTGTGCTGGGGAGGCACCCTGAAAGCCTCCTAGGGCCTTCTCTGCCCTAACCCAGTCGTGCCATTCGGCCCATGCGGGGAGCAACGTTCCCCCTTGGCAGGGCTCAGCGTGTGGGCTGTGTGTGGTTTCATGGCTGGGAAAGGGCAGATCCTGAAGCTGGCTGCCCTCCTGTGAATGGGGCCTGGCGGGCAGAGCCGGCATTCCCCGGTGGGGATGGAGGAGATCTGGGGCCTTCAAGCTGCATGCACATCCCCTCTCTGGCTGCCCCTCTTGCTTCTTCTCTGCTGCCAAGCCTCTCACACCGCACGTGCATCTCACTGGAAGGAGCAGGCTGCTTGCGATTCTTGGGCAGGGAATCATCCCACACGCCTCGTTTCCTCGCAGGGGAGTGCAAACTGACCCAGAGCCTCCAGAGGAGCTGCAGTCTCTCCAGCCACAAAGGCCTGTAGCCGAGTCCATGACGGCCTGTTGCATGGAGGGCTTCTATGGGAGAGGGCCATGCTTCCCTGGCAGGGGCTCCTTCTCACACTGCTTTCCGTGGGGAAACCCTGCGTGTGCCAGGGGTCTCCTGTGGGCACAAAATCTCTCCCCAGTGCCTGAGGTGCAGGGAATCCTCTTTGGACACAGAGCACTGTTCTAGGCAGAGCTCCCATGCTGGGAGAGCCGCCACTGCCCCGACTGTCCAACTGCCTCAGGAACACACTGCTAGGGAGTGTGGGTCTGGCAGGCAGAACGGCCCGAGGGAGGAGCTCGGGCCTTCGGCTGTGGACAGCTTTCCCACTGCCAAGCCTTGGAGGAGTGCGTGGAGGCTGGGGCCTGCAGCGTTTTCCATCGGAGAGCACTGGGTGCCCCAAGCCTCCCCTGTGGCTTCCGAGCCCCTTCCCACCCACACGCCCTTGGCACCCACTCTGTTGCCAGAGGGAAGTCCTAAGCAGGACTCTCTAGCTTGTGCAGCCAGAGTGCCTCCTGCTTGGAAGTGGCCTCTGGCTCTCATTTGGAGTGAGGCTTCTCCCATGCTTGTCAGCCAGCACATGGTGCCATCGCTCCACCAGAGAACACTCTGCTTTGCCTTCAGCCATGGCTCGCCCCGCCGAGCTCTCTCTGCCTCAAGCAGAAACCCCAGTGTGTGTCCAGCCTCCAGAAAGCAGAGTGCCTTTGCCTGAGCACTGCTGTGCTGGGGCGGCACCCTGAAGGCCTCCTAGGGCCTTCTCTGCCCTAACCCAGTCGTGCCATTCGGCCCATGCGGGGAGCAACGTTCCCCCTTGGCAGGGCTCAGCGTGTGGGCTGTGTGTGGTTTCATGGCTGGGAAAGGGCAGATCCTGAAGCTGGCTGCCCTCCTGTGAATGGGGCCTGGCGGGCAGAGCCGGCATTCCCCGGTGGGGATGGAGGAGATCTGGGGCCTTCAAGCTGCATGCACATCCCCTCTCTGGCTGCCCCTCTTGCTTCTTCTCTGCTGCCAAGCCTCTCACACCGCACGTGCGTCTCACTGGAAGGAGCAGGCTGCTTGCCATTCTTGGGCAGGGAATCATCCCACACGCCTCGTTTCCTCGCAGGGGAGTGCAAACTGACCCAGAGCCTCCAGAGGAGCTGCAGTCTCTCCAGCCACAAAGGCCTGTAGCCGAGTCCATGACGGCCTGTTGCATGGAGGGCTTCTATGGGAGAGGGCCATGCTTCCCTGGCAGGGGCTCCTTCTCACACTGCTTTCCGTGGGGAAACCCTGCGTGTGCCAGGGGTCTCCTGTGGGCACAAAATCTCTCCCCAGTGCCTGAGGTGCAGGGAATCCTCTTTGGACACAGAGCACTGTTCTAGGCAGAGCTCCCATGCTGGGAGAGCCGCCACTGCCCCGACTGTCCAACTGCCTCAGGAACACACTGCTAGGGAGTGTGGGTCTGGCAGGCAGAACGGCCCGAGGGAGGAGCTCGGGCCTTCGGCTGTGGACAGCTTTCCCACTGCCAAGCCTTGGAGGAGTGCGTGGAGGCTGGGGCCTGCAGCGTTTTCCATCGGAGAGCACTGGGTGCCCCAAGCCTCCCCTGTGGCTTCCGAGCCCCTTCCCACCCACACGCCCTTGGCACCCACTCTGTTGCCAGAGGGAAGTCCTAAGCAGGACTCTCTAGCTTGTGCAGCCAGAGTGCCTCCTGCTTGGAAGTGGCCTCTGGCTCTCATTTGGAGTGAGGCTTCTCCCATGCTTGTCAGCCAGCACATGGTGCCATCGCTCCACCAGAGAACACTCTGCTTTGCCTTCAGCCATGGCTCGCCCCGCCGAGCTCTCTCTGCCTCAAGCAGAAACCCCAGTGTGTGTCCAGCCTCCAGAAAGCAGAGTGCCTTTGCCTGAGCACTGCTGTGCTGGGGCAGCACCCTGAAGGCCTCCTAGGGCCTTCTCTGCCCTAACCCAGTCGTGCCATTCGGCCCATGCGGGGAGCAACGTTCCCCCTTGGCAGGGCTCAGCGTGTGGGCTGTGTGTGGTTTCATGGCTGGGAAAGGGCAGATCCTGAAGCTGGCTGCCCTCCTGTGAATGGGGCCTGGCGGGCAGAGCCGGCATTCCCCGGTGGGGATGGAGGAGATCTGGGGCCTTCAAGCTGCATGCACATCCCCTCTCTGGCTGCCCCTCTTGCTTCTTCTCTGCTGCCAAGCCTCTCACACCGCACGTGCGTCTCACTGGAAGGAGCAGGCTGCTTGCCATTCTTGGGCAGGGAATCATCCCACACGCCTCGTTTCCTCGCAGGGGAGTGCAAACTGACCCAGAGCCTCCAGAGGAGCTGCAGTCTCTCCAGCCACAAAGGCCTGTAGCCGAGTCCATGACGGCCTGTTGCATGGAGGGCTTCTATGGGAGAGGGCCATGCTTCCCTGGCAGGGGCTCCTTCTCACACTGCTTTCCGTGGGGAAACCCTGCGTGTGCCAGGGGTCTCCTGTGTGCACAAAATCTCTCCCCAGTGCCTGAGGTGCAGGGAATCCTCTTTGGACACAGAGCACTGTTCTAGGCAGAGCTCCCATGCTGGGAGAGCCGCCACTGCCCCGACTGTCCAACTGCCTCAGGAACACACTGCTAGGGAGTGTGGGTCTGGCAGGCAGAACGGCCCGAGGGAGGAGCTCGGGCCTTCGGCTGTGGACAGCTTTCCCACTGCCAAGCCTTGGAGGAGTGCGTGGAGGCTGGGGCCTGCAGCGTTTTCCATCGGAGAGCACTGGGTGCCCCAAGCCTCCCCTGTGGCTTCCGAGCCCCTTCCCACCCACACGCCCTTGGCACCCACTCTGTTGCCAGAGGGAAGTCCTAAGCAGGACTCTCTAGCTTGTGCAGCCAGAGTGCCTCCTGCTTGGAAGTGGCCTCTGGCTCTCATTTGGAGTGAGGCTTCTCCCATGCTTGTCAGCCAGCACATGGTGCCATCGCTCCACCAGAGAACACTCTGCTTTGCCTTCAGCCATGGCTCGCCCCGCCGAGCTCTCTCTGCCTCAAGCAGAAACCCCAGTGTGTGTCCAGCCTCCAGAAAGCAGAGTGCCTTTGCCTGAGCACTGCTGTGCTGGGGCAGCACCCTGAAGGCCTCCTAGGGCCTTCTCTGCCCTAACCCAGTCATGCCATTCGGCCCATGCGGGGAGCAACGTTCCCCCTTGGCAGGGCTCAGCGTGTGGGCTGTGTGTGGTTTCATGGCTGGGAAAGGGCAGATCCTGAAGCTGGCTGCCCTCCTGTGAATGGGGCCTGGCGGGCAGAGCCGGCATTCCCCGGTGGGGATGGAGGAGATCTGGGGCCTTCAAGCTGCATGCACATCCCCTCTCTGGCTGCCCCTCTTGCTTCTTCTCTGCTGCCAAGCCTCTCACACCGCACGTGCGTCTCACTGGAAGGAGCAGGCTGCTTGCCATTCTTGGGCAGGGAATCATCCCACACGCCTCGTTTCCTCGCAGGGGAGTGCAAACTGACCCAGAGCCTCCAGAGGAGCTGCAGTCTCTCCAGCCACAAAGGCCTGTAGCCGAGTCCATGACGGCCTGTTGCATGGAGGGCTTCTATGGGAGAGGGCCATGCTTCCCTGGCACGGGCTCCTTCTCACACTGCTTTCCGTGGGGAAACCCTGCGTGTGCCAGGGGTCTCCTGTGTGCACAAAATCTCTCCCCAGTGCCTGAGGTGCAGGGAATCCTCTTTGGACACAGAGCACTGTTCTAGGCAGAGCTCCCATGCTGGGAGAGCCGCCACTGCCCCGACTGTCCAACTGCCTCAGGAACACACTTCTAGGGAGTGTGGGTCTGGCAGGCAGAACGGCCCGAGGGAGGAGCTCGGGCCTTCGGCTGTGGACAGCTTTCCCACTGCCAAGCCTTGGAGGAGTGCGTGGAGGCTGGGGCCTGCAGCGTTTTCCATCGGAGAGCACTGGGTGCCCCAAGCCTCCCCTGTGGCTTCCGAGCCCCTTCCCACCCACACGCCCTTGGCACCCACTCTGTTGCCAGAGGGAAGTCCTAAGCAGGACTCTCTAGCTTGTGCAGCCAGAGTGCCTCCTGCTTGGAAGTGGCCTCTGGCTCTCATTTGGAGTGAGGCTTCTCCCATGCTTGTCAGCCAGCACATGGTGCCATCGCTCCACCAGAGAACACTCTGCTTTGCCTTCAGCCATGGCTCGCCCCGCCGAGCTCTCTCTGCCTCAAGCAGAAACCCCAGTGTGTGTCCAGCCTCCAGAAAGCAGAGTGCCTTTGCCTGAGCACTGCTGTGCTGGGGCAGCACCCTGAAGGCCTCCTAGGGCCTTCTCTGCCCTAACCCAGTCATGCCATTCGGCCCATGCGGGGAGCAACGTTCCCCCTTGGCAGGGCTCAGCGTGTGGGCTGTGTGTGGTTTCATGGCTGGGAAAGGGCAGATCCTGAAGCTGGCTGCCCTCCTGTGAATGGGGCCTGGCGGGCAGAGCCGGCATTCCCCGGTGGGGATGGAGGAGATCTGGGGCCTTCAAGCTGCATGCACATCCCCTCTCTGGCTGCCCCTCTTGCTTCTTCTCTGCTGCCAAGCCTCTCACACCGCACGTGCGTCTCACTGGAAGGAGCAGGCTGCTTGCCATTCTTGGGCAGGGAATCATCCCACACGCCTCGTTTCCTCGCAGGGGAGTGCAAACTGACCCAGAGCCTCCAGAGGAGCTGCAGTCTCTCCAGCCACAAAGGCCTGTAGCCGAGTCCATGACGGCCTGTTGCATGGAGGGCTTCTATGGGAGAGGGCCATGCTTCCCTGGCAGGGGCTCCTTCTCACACTGCTTTCCGTGGGGAAACCCTGCGTGTGCCAGGGGTCTCCTGTGTGCACAAAATCTCTCCCCAGTGCCTGAGGTGCAGGGAATCCTCTTTGGACACAGAGCACTGTTCTAGGCAGAGCTCCCATGCTGGGAGAGCCGCCACTGCCCCGACTGTCCAACTGCCTCAGGAACACACTGCTAGGGAGTGTGGGTCTGGCAGGCAGAACGGCCCGAGGGAGGAGCTCGGGCCTTCGGCTGTGGACAGCTTTCCCACTGCCAAGCCTTGGAGGAGTGTGTGGAGGCTGGGGCCTGCAGCGTTTTCCATCGGAGAGCACTGGGTGCCCCAAGCCTCCCCTGTGGCTTCCGAGCCCCTTCCCACCCACACGCCCTTGGCACCCACTCTGTTGCCAGAGGGAAGTCCTAAGCAGGACTCTCTAGCTTGTGCAGCCAGAGTGCCTCCTGCTTGGAAGTGGCCTCTGGCTCTCATTTGGAGTGAGGCTTCTCCCATGCTTGTCAGCCAGCACATGGTGCCATCGCTCCACCAGAGAACACTCTGCTTTGCCTTCAGCCATGGCTCGCCCCGCCGAGCTCTCTCTGCCTCAAGCAGAAACCCCAGTGTGTGTCCAGCCTCCAGAAAGCAGAGTGCCTTTGCCTGAGCACTGCTGTGCTGGGGCGGCACCCTGAAGGCCTCCTAGGGCCTTCTCTGCCCTAACCCAGTCGTGCCATTCGGCCCATGCGGGGAGCAACGTTCCCCCTTGGCAGGGCTCAGCGTGTGGGCTGTGTGTGGTTTCATGGCTGGGAAAGGGCAGATCCTGAAGCTGGCTGCCCTCCTGTGAATGGGGCCTGGCGGGCAGAGCCGGCATTCCCCGGTGGGGATGGAGGAGATCTGGGGCCTTCAAGCTGCATGCACATCCCCTCTCTGGCTGCCCCTCTTGCTTCTTCTCTGCTGCCAAGCCTCTCACACCGCACGTGCGTCTCACTGGAAGGAGCAGGCTGCTTGCCATTCTTGGGCAGGGAATCATCCCACACGCCTCGTTTCCTCGCAGGGGAGTGCAAACTGACCCAGAGCCTCCAGAGGAGCTGCAGTCTCTCCAGCCACAAAGGCCTGTAGCCGAGTCCATGACGGCCTGTTGCATGGAGGGCTTCTATGGGAGAGGGCCATGCTTCCCTGGCAGGGGCTCCTTCTCACACTGCTTTCCGTGGGGAAACCCTGCGTGTGCCAGGGGTCTCCTGTGTGCACAAAATCTCTCCCCAGTGCCTGAGGTGCAGGGAATCCTCTTTGGACACAGAGCACTGTTCTAGGCAGAGCTCCCATGCTGGGAGAGCCGCCACTGCCCCGACTGTCCAACTGCCTCAGGAACACACTGCTAGGGAGTGTGGGTCTGGCAGGCAGAACGGCCCGAGGGAGGAGCTCGGGCCTTCGGCTGTGGACAGCTTTCCCACTGCCAAGCCTTGGAGGAGTGCGTGGAGGCTGGGGCCTGCAGCGTTTTCCATCGGAGAGCACTGGGTGCCCCAAGCCTCCCCTGTGGCTTCCGAGCCCCTTCCCACCCACACGCCCTTGGCACCCACTCTGTTGCCAGAGGGAAGTCCTAAGCAGGACTCTCTAGCTTGTGCAGCCAGAGTGCCTCCTGCTTGGAAGTGGCCTCTGGCTCTCATTTGGAGTGAGGCTTCTCCCATGCTTGTCAGCCAGCACATGGTGCCATCGCTCCACCAGAGAACACTCTGCTTTGCCTTCAGCCATGGCTCGCCCCGCCGAGCTCTCTCTGCCTCAAGCAGAAACCCCAGTGTGTGTCCAGCCTCCAGAAAGCAGAGTGCCTTTGCCTGAGCACTGCTGTGCTGGGGCAGCACCCTGAAGGCCTCCTAGGGCCTTCTCTGCCCTAACCCAGTCGTGCCATTCGGCCCATGCGGGGAGCAACGTTCCCCCTTGGCAGGGCTCAGCGTGTGGGCTGTGTGTGGTTTCATGGCTGGGAAAGGGCAGATCCTGAAGCTGGCTGCCCTCCTGTGAATGGGGCCTGGCGGGCAGAGCCGGCATTCCCCGGTGGGGATGGAGGAGATCTGGGGCCTTCAAGCTGCATGCACATCCCCTCTCTGGCTGCCCCTCTTGCTTCTTCTCTGCTGCCAAGCCTCTCACACCGCACGTGCGTCTCACTGGAAGGAGCAGGCTGCTTGCCATTCTTGGGCAGGGAATCATCCCACACGCCTCGTTTCCTCGCAGGGGAGTGCAAACTGACCCAGAGCCTCCAGAGGAGCTGCAGTCTCTCCAGCCACAAAGGCCTGTAGCCGAGTCCATGACGGCCTGTTGCATGGAGGGCTTCTATGGGAGAGGGCCATGCTTCCCTGGCAGGGGCTCCTTCTCACACTGCTTTCCGTGGGGAAACCCTGCGTGTGCCAGGGGTCTCCTGTGTGCACAAAATCTCTCCCCAGTGCCTGAGGTGCAGGGAATCCTCTTTGGACACAGAGCACTGTTCTAGGCAGAGCTCCCATGCTGGGAGAGCCGCCACTGCCCCGACTGTCCAACTGCCTCAGGAACACACTGCTAGGGAGTGTGGGTCTGGCAGGCAGAACGGCCCGAGGGAGGAGCTCGGGCCTTCGGCTGTGGACAGCTTTCCCACTGCCAAGCCTTGGAGGAGTGCGTGGAGGCTGGGGCCTGCAGCGTTTTCCATCGGAGAGCACTGGGTGCCCCAAGCCTCCCCTGTGGCTTCCGAGCCCCTTCCCACCCACACGCCCTTGGCACCCACTCTGTTGCCAGAGGGAAGTCCTAAGCAGGACTCTCTAGCTTGTGCAGCCAGAGTGCCTCCTGCTTGGAAGTGGCCTCTGGCTCTCATTTGGAGTGAGGCTTCTCCCATGCTTGTCAGCCAGCACATGGTGCCATCGCTCCACCAGAGAACACTCTGCTTTGCCTTCAGCCATGGCTCGCCCCGCCGAGCTCTCTCTGCCTCAAGCAGAAACCCCAGTGTGTGTCCAGCCTCCAGAAAGCAGAGTGCCTTTGCCTGAGCACTGCTGTGCTGGGGCAGCACCCTGAAGGCCTCCTAGGGCCTTCTCTGCCCTAACCCAGTCGTGCCATTCGGCCCATGCGGGGAGCAACGTTCCCCCTTGGCAGGGCTCAGCGTGTGGGCTGTGTGTGGTTTCATGGCTGGGAAAGGGCAGATCCTGAAGCTGGCTGCCCTCCTGTGAATGGGGCCTGGCGGGCAGAGCCGGCATTCCCCGGTGGGGATGGAGGAGATCTGGGGCCTTCAAGCTGCATGCACATCCCCTCTCTGGCTGCCCCTCTTGCTTCTTCTCTGCTGCCAAGCCTCTCACACCGCACGTGCGTCTCACTGGAAGGAGCAGGCTGCTTGCCATTCTTGGGCAGGGAATCATCCCACACGCCTCGTTTCCTCGCAGGGGAGTGCAAACTGACCCAGAGCCTCCAGAGGAGCTGCAGTCTCTCCAGCCACAAAGGCCTGTAGCCGAGTCCATGACGGCCTGTTGCATGGAGGGCTTCTATGGGAGAGGGCCATGCTTCCCTGGCAGGGGCTCCTTCTCACACTGCTTTCCGTGGGGAAACCCTGCGTGTGCCAGGGGTCTCCTGTGTGCACAAAATCTCTCCCCAGTGCCTGAGGTGCAGGGAATCCTCTTTGGACACAGAGCACTGTTCTAGGCAGAGCTCCCATGCTGGGAGAGCCGCCACTGCCCCGACTGTCCAACTGCCTCAGGAACACACTTCTAGGGAGTGTGGGTCTGGCAGGCAGAACGGCCCGAGGGAGGAGCTCGGGCCTTCGGCTGTGGACAGCTTTCCCACTGCCAAGCCTTGGAGGAGTGCGTGGAGGCTGGGGCCTGCAGCGTTTTCCATCGGAGAGCACTGGGTGCCCCAAGCCTCCCCTGTGGCTTCCGAGCCCCTTCCCACCCACACGCCCTTGGCACCCACTCTGTTGCCAGAGGGAAGTCCTAAGCAGGACTCTCTAGCTTGTGCAGCCAGAGTGCCTCCTGCTTGGAAGTGGCCTCTGGCTCTCATTTGGAGTGAGGCTTCTCCCATGCTTGTCAGCCAGCACATGGTGCCATCGCTCCACCAGAGAACACTCTGCTTTGCCTTCAGCCATGGCTCGCCCCGCCGAGCTCTCTCTGCCTCAAGCAGAAACCCCAGTGTGTGTCCAGCCTCCAGAAAGCAGAGTGCCTTTGCCTGAGCACTGCTGTGCTGGGGCAGCACCCTGAAGGCCTCCTAGGGCCTTCTCTGCCCTAACCCAGTCGTGCCATTCGGCCCATGCGGGGAGCAACGTTCCCCCTTGGCAGGGCTCAGCGTGTGGGCTGTGTGTGGTTTCATGGCTGGGAAAGGGCAGATCCTGAAGCTGGCTGCCCTCCTGTGAATGGGGCCTGGCGGGCAGAGCCGGCATTCCCCGGTGGGGATGGAGGAGATCTGGGGCCTTCAAGCTGCATGCACATCCCCTCTCTGGCTGCCCCTCTTGCTTCTTCTCTGCTGCCAAGCCTCTCACACCGCACGTGCGTCTCACTGGAAGGAGCAGGCTGCTTGCCATTCTTGGGCAGGGAATCATCCCACACGCCTCGTTTCCTCGCAGGGGAGTGCAAACTGACCCAGAGCCTCCAGAGGAGCTGCAGTCTCTCCAGCCACAAAGGCCTGTAGCCGAGTCCATGACGGCCTGTTGCATGGAGGGCTTCTATGGGAGAGGGCCATGCTTCCCTGGCAGGGGCTCCTTCTCACACTGCTTTCCGTGGGGAAACCCTGCGTGTGCCAGGGGTCTCCTGTGTGCACAAAATCTCTCCCCAGTGCCTGAGGTGCAGGGAATCCTCTTTGGACACAGAGCACTGTTCTAGGCAGAGCTCCCATGCTGGGAGAGCCGCCACTGCCCCGACTGTCCAACTGCCTCAGGAACACACTGCTAGGGAGTGTGGGTCTGGCAGGCAGAACGGCCCGAGGGAGGAGCTCGGGCCTTCGGCTGTGGACAGCTTTCCCACTGCCAAGCCTTGGAGGAGTGCGTGGAGGCTGGGGCCTGCAGCGTTTTCCATCGGAGAGCACTGGGTGCCCCAAGCCTCCCCTGTGGCTTCCGAGCCCCTTCCCACCCACACGCCCTTGGCACCCACTCTGTTGCCAGAGGGAAGTCCTAAGCAGGACTCTCTAGCTTGTGCAGCCAGAGTGCCTCCTGCTTGGAAGTGGCCTCTGGCTCTCATTTGGAGTGAGGCTTCTCCCATGCTTGTCAGCCAGCACATGGTGCCATCGCTCCACCAGAGAACACTCTGCTTTGCCTTCAGCCATGGCTCGCCCCGCCGAGCTCTCTCTGCCTCAAGCAGAAACCCCAGTGTGTGTCCAGCCTCCAGAAAGCAGAGTGCCTTTGCCTGAGCACTGCTGTGCTGGGGCAGCACCCTGAAGGCCTCCTAGGGCCTTCTCTGCCCTAACCCAGTCATGCCATTCGGCCCATGCGGGGAGCAACGTTCCCCCTTGGCAGGGCTCAGCGTGTGGGCTGTGTGTGGTTTCATGGCTGGGAAAGGGCAGATCCTGAAGCTGGCTGCCCTCCTGTGAATGGGGCCTGGCGGGCAGAGCCGGCATTCCCCGGTGGGGATGGAGGAGATCTGGGGCCTTCAAGCTGCATGCACATCCCCTCTCTGGCTGCCCCTCTTGCTTCTTCTCTGCTGCCAAGCCTCTCACACCGCACGTGCGTCTCACTGGAAGGAGCAGGCTGCTTGCCATTCTTGGGCAGGGAATCATCCCACACGCCTCGTTTCCTCGCAGGGGAGTGCAAACTGACCCAGAGCCTCCAGAGGAGCTGCAGTCTCTCCAGCCACAAAGGCCTGTAGCCGAGTCCATGACGGCCTGTTGCATGGAGGGCTTCTATGGGAGAGGGCCATGCTTCCCTGGCAGGGGCTCCTTCTCACACTGCTTTCCGTGGGGAAACCCTGCGTGTGCCAGGGGTCTCCTGTGTGCACAAAATCTCTCCCCAGTGCCTGAGGTGCAGGGAATCCTCTTTGGACACAGAGCACTGTTCTAGGCAGAGCTCCCATGCTGGGAGAGCCGCCACTGCCCCGACTGTCCAACTGCCTCAGGAACACACTTCTAGGGAGTGTGGGTCTGGCAGGCAGAACGGCCCGAGGGAGGAGCTCGGGCCTTCGGCTGTGGACAGCTTTCCCACTGCCAAGCCTTGGAGGAGTGCGTGGAGGCTGGGGCCTGCAGCGTTTTCCATCGGAGAGCACTGGGTGCCCCAAGCCTCCCCTGTGGCTTCCGAGCCCCTTCCCACCCACACGCCCTTGGCACCCACTCTGTTGCCAGAGGGAAGTCCTAAGCAGGACTCTCTAGCTTGTGCAGCCAGAGTGCCTCCTGCTTGGAAGTGGCCTCTGGCTCTCATTTGGAGTGAGGCTTCTCCCATGCTTGTCAGCCAGCACATGGTGCCATCGCTCCACCAGAGAACACTCTGCTTTGCCTTCAGCCATGGCTCGCCCCGCCGAGCTCTCTCTGCCTCAAGCAGAAACCCCAGTGTGTGTCCAGCCTCCAGAAAGCAGAGTGCCTTTGCCTGAGCACTGCTGTGCTGGGGAGGCACCCTGAAGGCCTCCTAGGGCCTTCTCTGCCCTAACCCAGTCGTGCCATTTGGCCCATGCGGGGAGCAACGTTCCCCCTTGGCAGGGCTCAGCGTGTGGGCTGTGTGTGGTTTCATGGCTGGGAAAGGGCAGATCCTGAAGCTGGCTGCCCTCCTGTGAATGGGGCCTGGCGGGCAGAGCCGGCATTCCCCGGTGGGGATGGAGGAGATCTGGGGCCTTCAAGCTGCATGCACATCCCCTCTCTGGCTGCCCCTCTTGCTTCTTCTCTGCTGCCAAGCCTCTCACACCGCACGTGCATCTCACTGGAAGGAGCAGGCTGCTTGCCATTCTTGGGCAGGGAATCATCCCACACGCCTCGTTTCCTCGCAGGGGAGTGCAAACTGACCCAGAGCCTCCAGAGGAGCTGCAGTCTCTCCAGCCACAAAGGCCTGTAGCCGAGTCCATGACGGCCTGTTGCATGGAGGGCTTCTATGGGAGAGGGCCATGCTTCCCTGGCAGGGGCTCCTTCTCACACTGCTTTCCGTGGGGAAACCCTGCGTGTGCCAGGGGTCTCCTGTGTGCACAAAATCTCTCCCCAGTGCCTGAGGTGCAGGGAATCCTCTTTGGACACAGAGCACTGTTCTAGGCAGAGCTCCCATGCTGGGAGAGCCGCCACTGCCCCGACTGTCCAACTGCCTCAGGAACACACTGCTAGGGAGTGTGGGTCTGGCAGGCAGAACGGCCCGAGGGAGGAGCTCGGGCCTTCGGCTGTGGACAGCTTTCCCACTGCCAAGCCTTGGAGGAGTGCGTGGAGGCTGGGGCCTGCAGCGTTTTCCATCGGAGAGCACTGGGTGCCCCAAGCCTCCCCTGTGGCTTCCGAGCCCCTTCCCACCCACACGCCCTTGGCACCCACTCTGTTGCCAGAGGGAAGTCCTAAGCAGGACTCTCTAGCTTGTGCAGCCAGAGTGCCTCCTGCTTGGAAGTGGCCTCTGGCTCTCATTTGGAGTGAGGCTTCTCCCATGCTTGTCAGCCAGCACATGGTGCCATCACTCCACCAGAGAACACTCTGCTTTGCCTTCAGCCATGGCTCGCCCCGCCGAGCTCTCTCTGCCTCAAGCAGAAACCCCAGTGTGTGTCCAGCCTCCAGAAAGCAGAGTGCCTTTGCCTGAGCACTGCTGTGCTGGGGCGGCACCCTGAAGGCCTCCTAGGGCCTTCTCTGCCCTAACCCAGTCGTGCCATTCGGCCCATGCGGGGAGCAACGTTCCCCCTTGGCAGGGCTCAGCGTGTGGGCTGTGTGTGGTTTCATGGCTGGGAAAGGGCAGATCCTGAAGCTGGCTGCCCTCCTGTGAATGGGGCCTGGCGGGCAGAGCCGGCATTCCCCGGTGGGGATGGAGGAGATCTGGGGCCTTCAAGCTGCATGCACATCCCCTCTCTGGCTGCCCCTCTTGCTTCTTCTCTGCTGCCAAGCCTCTCACACCGCACGTGCGTCTCACTGGAAGGAGCAGGCTGCTTGCCATTCTTGGGCAGGGAATCATCCCACACGCCTCGTTTCCTCGCAGGGGAGTGCAAACTGACCCAGAGCCTCCAGAGGAGCTGCAGTCTCTCCAGCCACAAAGGCCTGTAGCCGAGTCCATGACGGCCTGTTGCATGGAGGGCTTCTATGGGAGAGGGCCATGCTTCCCTGGCAGGGGCTCCTTCTCACACTGCTTTCCGTGGGGAAACCCTGCGTGTGCCAGGGGTCTCCTGTGTGCACAAAATCTCTCCCCAGTGCCTGAGGTGCAGGGAATCCTCTTTGGACACAGAGCACTGTTCTAGGCAGAGCTCCCATGCTGGGAGAGCCGCCACTGCCCCGACTGTCCAACTGCCTCAGGAACACACTGCTAGGGAGTGTGGGTCTGGCAGGCAGAACGGCCCGAGGGAGGAGCTCGGGCCTTCGGCTGTGGACAGCTTTCCCACTGCCAAGCCTTGGAGGAGTGCGTGGAGGCTGGGGCCTGCAGCGTTTTCCATCGGAGAGCACTGGGTGCCCCAAGCCTCCCCTGTGGCTTCCGAGCCCCTTCCCACCCACACGCCCTTGGCACCCACTCTGTTGCCAGAGGGAAGTCCTAAGCAGGACTCTCTAGCTTGTGCAGCCAGAGTGCCTCCTGCTTGGAAGTGGCCTCTGGCTCTCATTTGGAGTGAGGCTTCTCCCATGCTTGTCAGCCAGCACATGGTGCCATCGCTCCACCAGAGAACACTCTGCTTTGCCTTCAGCCATGGCTCGCCCCGCCGAGCTCTCTCTGCCTCAAGCAGAAACCCCAGTGTGTGTCCAGCCTCCAGAAAGCAGAGTGCCTTTGCCTGAGCACTGCTGTGCTGGGGCAGCACCCTGAAGGCCTCCTAGGGCCTTCTCTGCCCTAACCCAGTCGTGCCATTCGGCCCATGCGGGGAGCAACGTTCCCCCTTGGCAGGGCTCAGCGTGTGGGCTGTGTGTGGTTTCATGGCTGGGAAAGGGCAGATCCTGAAGCTGGCTGCCCTCCTGTGAATGGGGCCTGGCGGGCAGAGCCGGCATTCCCCGGTGGGGATGGAGGAGATCTGGGGCCTTCAAGCTGCATGCACATCCCCTCTCTGGCTGCCCCTCTTGCTTCTTCTCTGCTGCCAAGCCTCTCACACCGCACGTGCGTCTCACTGGAAGGAGCAGGCTGCTTGCCATTCTTGGGCAGGGAATCATCCCACACGCCTCGTTTCCTCGCAGGGGAGTGCAAACTGACCCAGAGCCTCCAGAGGAGCTGCAGTCTCTCCAGCCACAAAGGCCTGTAGCCGAGTCCATGACGGCCTGTTGCATGGAGGGCTTCTATGGGAGAGGGCCATGCTTCCCTGGCAGGGGCTCCTTCTCACACTGCTTTCCGTGGGGAAACCCTGCGTGTGCCAGGGGTCTCCTGTGTGCACAAAATCTCTCCCCAGTGCCTGAGGTGCAGGGAATCCTCTTTGGACACAGAGCACTGTTCTAGGCAGAGCTCCCATGCTGGGAGAGCCGCCACTGCCCCGACTGTCCAACTGCCTCAGGAACACACTTCTAGGGAGTGTGGGTCTGGCAGGCAGAACGGCCCGAGGGAGGAGCTCGGGCCTTCGGCTGTGGACAGCTTTCCCACTGCCAAGCCTTGGAGGAGTGCGTGGAGGCTGGGGCCTGCAGCGTTTTCCATCGGAGAGCACTGGGTGCCCCAAGCCTCCCCTGTGGCTTCCGAGCCCCTTCCCACCCACACGCCCTTGGCACCCACTCTGTTGCCAGAGGGAAGTCCTAAGCAGGACTCTCTAGCTTGTGCAGCCAGAGTGCCTCCTGCTTGGAAGTGGCCTCTGGCTCTCATTTGGAGTGAGGCTTCTCCCATGCTTGTCAGCCAGCACATGGTGCCATCGCTCCACCAGAGAACACTCTGCTTTGCCTTCAGCCATGGCTCGCCCCGCCGAGCTCTCTCTGCCTCAAGCAGAAACCCCAGTGTGTGTCCAGCCTCCAGAAAGCAGAGTGCCTTTGCCTGAGCACTGCTGTGCTGGGGAGGCACCCTGAAGGCCTCCTAGGGCCTTCTCTGCCCTAACCCAGTCGTGCCATTTGGCCCATGCGGGGAGCAACGTTCCCCCTTGGCAGGGCTCAGCGTGTGGGCTGTGTGTGGTTTCATGGCTGGGAAAGGGCAGATCCTGAAGCTGGCTGCCCTCCTGTGAATGGGGCCTGGCGGGCAGAGCCGGCATTCCCCGGTGGGGATGGAGGAGATCTGGGGCCTTCAAGCTGCATGCACATCCCCTCTCTGGCTGCCCCTCTTGCTTCTTCTCTGCTGCCAAGCCTCTCACACCGCACGTGCATCTCACTGGAAGGAGCAGGCTGCTTGCCATTCTTGGGCAGGGAATCATCCCACACGCCTCGTTTCCTCGCAGGGGAGTGCAAACTGACCCAGAGCCTCCAGAGGAGCTGCAGTCTCTCCAGCCACAAAGGCCTGTAGCCGAGTCCATGACGGCCTGTTGCATGGAGGGCTTCTATGGGAGAGGGCCATGCTTCCCTGGCAGGGGCTCCTTCTCACACTGCTTTCCGTGGGGAAACCCTGCGTGTGCCAGGGGTCTCCTGTGTGCACAAAATCTCTCCCCAGTGCCTGAGGTGCAGGGAATCCTCTTTGGACACAGAGCACTGTTCTAGGCAGAGCTCCCATGCTGGGAGAGCCGCCACTGCCCCGACTGTCCAACTGCCTCAGGAACACACTGCTAGGGAGTGTGGGTCTGGCAGGCAGAACGGCCCGAGGGAGGAGCTCGGGCCTTCGGCTGTGGACAGCTTTCCCACTGCCAAGCCTTGGAGGAGTGCGTGGAGGCTGGGGCCTGCAGCGTTTTCCATCGGAGAGCACTGGGTGCCCCAAGCCTCCCCTGTGGCTTCCGAGCCCCTTCCCACCCACACGCCCTTGGCACCCACTCTGTTGCCAGAGGGAAGTCCTAAGCAGGACTCTCTAGCTTGTGCAGCCAGAGTGCCTCCTGCTTGGAAGTGGCCTCTGGCTCTCATTTGGAGTGAGGCTTCTCCCATGCTTGTCAGCCAGCACATGGTGCCATCGCTCCACCAGAGAACACTCTGCTTTGCCTTCAGCCATGGCTCGCCCCGCCGAGCTCTCTCTGCCTCAAGCAGAAACCCCAGTGTGTGTCCAGCCTCCAGAAAGCAGAGTGCCTTTGCCTGAGCACTGCTGTGCTGGGGCGGCACCCTGAAGGCCTCCTAGGGCCTTCTCTGCCCTAACCCAGTCGTGCCATTCGGCCCATGCGGGGAGCAACGTTCCCCCTTGGCAGGGCTCAGCGTGTGGGCTGTGTGTGGTTTCATGGCTGGGAAAGGGCAGATCCTGAAGCTGGCTGCCCTCCTGTGAATGGGGCCTGGCGGGCAGAGCCGGCATTCCCCGGTGGGGATGGAGGAGATCTGGGGCCTTCAAGCTGCATGCACATCCCCTCTCTGGCTGCCCCTCTTGCTTCTTCTCTGCTGCCAAGCCTCTCACACCGCACGTGCGTCTCACTGGAAGGAGCAGGCTGCTTGCCATTCTTGGGCAGGGAATCATCCCACACGCCTCGTTTCCTCGCAGGGGAGTGCAAACTGACCCAGAGCCTCCAGAGGAGCTGCAGTCTCTCCAGCCACAAAGGCCTGTAGCCGAGTCCATGACGGCCTGTTGCATGGAGGGCTTCTATGGGAGAGGGCCATGCTTCCCTGGCAGGGGCTCCTTCTCACACTGCTTTCCGTGGGGAAACCCTGCGTGTGCCAGGGGTCTCCTGTGTGCACAAAATCTCTCCCCAGTGCCTGAGGTGCAGGGAATCCTCTTTGGACACAGAGCACTGTTCTAGGCAGAGCTCCCATGCTGGGAGAGCCGCCACTGCCCCGACTGTCCAACTGCCTCAGGAACACACTTCTAGGGAGTGTGGGTCTGGCAGGCAGAACGGCCCGAGGGAGGAGCTCGGGCCTTCGGCTGTGGACAGCTTTCCCACTGCCAAGCCTTGGAGGAGTGCGTGGAGGCTGGGGCCTGCAGCGTTTTCCATCGGAGAGCACTGGGTGCCCCAAGCCTCCCCTGTGGCTTCCGAGCCCCTTCCCACCCACACGCCCTTGGCACCCACTCTGTTGCCAGAGGGAAGTCCTAAGCAGGACTCTCTAGCTTGTGCAGCCAGAGTGCCTCCTGCTTGGAAGTGGCCTCTGGCTCTCATTTGGAGTGAGGCTTCTCCCATGCTTGTCAGCCAGCACATGGTGCCATCGCTCCACCAGAGAACACTCTGCTTTGCCTTCAGCCATGGCTCGCCCCGCCGAGCTCTCTCTGCCTCAAGCAGAAACCCCAGTGTGTGTCCAGCCTCCAGAAAGCAGAGTGCCTTTGCCTGAGCACTGCTGTGCTGGGGAGGCACCCTGAAAGCCTCCTAGGGCCTTCTCTGCCCTAACCCAGTCGTGCCATTCGGCCCATGCGGGGAGCAACGTTCCCCCTTGGCAGGGCTCAGCGTGTGGGCTGTGTGTGGTTTCATGGCTGGGAAAGGGCAGATCCTGAAGCTGGCTGCCCTCCTGTGAATGGGGCCTGGCGGGCAGAGCCGGCATTCCCCGGTGGGGATGGAGGAGATCTGGGGCCTTCAAGCTGCATGCACATCCCCTCTCTGGCTGCCCCTCTTGCTTCTTCTCTGCTGCCAAGCCTCTCACACCGCACGTGCATCTCACTGGAAGGAGCAGGCTGCTTGCGATTCTTGGGCAGGGAATCATCCCACACGCCTCGTTTCCTCGCAGGGGAGTGCAAACTGACCCAGAGCCTCCAGAGGAGCTGCAGTCTCTCCAGCCACAAAGGCCTGTAGCCGAGTCCATGACGGCCTGTTGCATGGAGGGCTTCTATGGGAGAGGGCCATGCTTCCCTGGCAGGGGCTCCTTCTCACACTGCTTTCCGTGGGGAAACCCTGCGTGTGCCAGGGGTCTCCTGTGTGCACAAAATCTCTCCCCAGTGCCTGAGGTGCAGGGAATCCTCTTTGGACACAGAGCACTGTTCTAGGCAGAGCTCCCATGCTGGGAGAGCCGCCACTGCCCCGACTGTCCAACTGCCTCAGGAACACACTGCTAGGGAGTGTGGGTCTGGCAGGCAGAACGGCCCGAGGGAGGAGCTCGGGCCTTCGGCTGTGGACAGCTTTCCCACTGCCAAGCCTTGGAGGAGTGCGTGGAGGCTGGGGCCTGCAGCGTTTTCCATCGGAGAGCACTGGGTGCCCCAAGCCTCCCCTGTGGCTTCCGAGCCCCTTCCCACCCACACGCCCTTGGCACCCACTCTGTTGCCAGAGGGAAGTCCTAAGCAGGACTCTCTAGCTTGTGCAGCCAGAGTGCCTCCTGCTTGGAAGTGGCCTCTGGCTCTCATTTGGAGTGAGGCTTCTCCCATGCTTGTCAGCCAGCACATGGTGCCATCGCTCCACCAGAGAACACTCTGCTTTGCCTTCAGCCATGGCTCGCCCCGCCGAGCTCTCTCTGCCTCAAGCAGAAACCCCAGTGTGTGTCCAGCCTCCAGAAAGCAGAGTGCCTTTGCCTGAGCACTGCTGTGCTGGGGCGGCACCCTGAAGGCCTCCTAGGGCCTTCTCTGCCCTAACCCAGTCGTGCCATTCGGCCCATGCGGGGAGCAACGTTCCCCCTTGGCAGGGCTCAGCGTGTGGGCTGTGTGTGGTTTCATGGCTGGGAAAGGGCAGATCCTGAAGCTGGCTGCCCTCCTGTGAATGGGGCCTGGCGGGCAGAGCCGGCATTCCCCGGTGGGGATGGAGGAGATCTGGGGCCTTCAAGCTGCATGCACATCCCCTCTCTGGCTGCCCCTCTTGCTTCTTCTCTGCTGCCAAGCCTCTCACACCGCACGTGCGTCTCACTGGAAGGAGCAGGCTGCTTGCGATTCTTGGGCAGGGAATCATCCCACACGCCTCGTTTCCTCGCAGGGGAGTGCAAACTGACCCAGAGCCTCCAGAGGAGCTGCAGTCTCTCCAGCCACAAAGGCCTGTAGCCGAGTCCATGACGGCCTGTTGCATGGAGGGCTTCTATGGGAGAGGGCCATGCTTCCCTGGCAGGGGCTCCTTCTCACACTGCTTTCCGTGGGGAAACCCTGCGTGTGCCAGGGGTCTCCTGTGGGCACAAAATCTCTCCCCAGTGCCTGAGGTGCAGGGAATCCTCTTTGGACACAGAGCACTGTTCTAGGCAGAGCTCCCATGCTGGGAGAGCCGCCACTGCCCCGACTGTCCAACTGCCTCAGGAACACACTGCTAGGGAGTGTGGGTCTGGCAGGCAGAACGGCCCGAGGGAGGAGCTCGGGCCTTCGGCTGTGGACAGCTTTCCCACTGCCAAGCCTTGGAGGAGTGCGTGGAGGCTGGGGCCTGCAGCGTTTTCCATCGGAGAGCACTGGGTGCCCCAAGCCTCCCCTGTGGCTTCCGAGCCCCTTCCCACCCACACGCCCTTGGCACCCACTCTGTTGCCAGAGGGAAGTCCTAAGCAGGACTCTCTAGCTTGTGCAGCCAGAGTGCCTCCTGCTTGGAAGTGGCCTCTGGCTCTCATTTGGAGTGAGGCTTCTCCCATGCTTGTCAGCCAGCACATGGTGCCATCGCTCCACCAGAGAACACTCTGCTTTGCCTTCAGCCATGGCTCGCCCCGCCGAGCTCTCTCTGCCTCAAGCAGAAACCCCAGTGTGTGTCCAGCCTCCAGAAAGCAGAGTGCCTTTGCCTGAGCACTGCTGTGCTGGGGCAGCACCCTGAAGGCCTCCTAGGGCCTTCTCTGCCCTAACCCAGTCGTGCCATTCGGCCCATGCGGGGAGCAACGTTCCCCCTTGGCAGGGCTCAGCGTGTGGGCTGTGTGTGGTTTCATGGCTGGGAAAGGGCAGATCCTGAAGCTGGCTGCCCTCCTGTGAATGGGGCCTGGCGGGCAGAGCCGGCATTCCCCGGTGGGGATGGAGGAGATCTGGGGCCTTCAAGCTGCATGCACATCCCCTCTCTGGCTGCCCCTCTTGCTTCTTCTCTGCTGCCAAGCCTCTCACACCGCACGTGCGTCTCACTGGAAGGAGCAGGCTGCTTGCCATTCTTGGGCAGGGAATCATCCCACACGCCTCGTTTCCTCGCAGGGGAGTGCAAACTGACCCAGAGCCTCCAGAGGAGCTGCAGTCTCTCCAGCCACAAAGGCCTGTAGCCGAGTCCATGACGGCCTGTTGCATGGAGGGCTTCTATGGGAGAGGGCCATGCTTCCCTGGCAGGGGCTCCTTCTCACACTGCTTTCCGTGGGGAAACCCTGCGTGTGCCAGGGGTCTCCTGTGTGCACAAAATCTCTCCCCAGTGCCTGAGGTGCAGGGAATCCTCTTTGGACACAGAGCACTGTTCTAGGCAGAGCTCCCATGCTGGGAGAGCCGCCACTGCCCCGACTGTCCAACTGCCTCAGGAACACACTTCTAGGGAGTGTGGGTCTGGCAGGCAGAACGGCCCGAGGGAGGAGCTCGGGCCTTCGGCTGTGGACAGCTTTCCCACTGCCAAGCCTTGGAGGAGTGCGTGGAGGCTGGGGCCTGCAGCGTTTTCCATCGGAGAGCACTGGGTGCCCCAAGCCTCCCCTGTGGCTTCCGAGCCCCTTCCCACCCACACGCCCTTGGCACCCACTCTGTTGCCAGAGGGAAGTCCTAAGCAGGACTCTCTAGCTTGTGCAGCCAGAGTGCCTCCTGCTTGGAAGTGGCCTCTGGCTCTCATTTGGAGTGAGGCTTCTCCCATGCTTGTCAGCCAGCACATGGTGCCATCGCTCCACCAGAGAACACTCTGCTTTGCCTTCAGCCATGGCTCGCCCCGCCGAGCTCTCTCTGCCTCAAGCAGAAACCCCAGTGTGTGTCCAGCCTCCAGAAAGCAGAGTGCCTTTGCCTGAGCACTGCTGTGCTGGGGCAGCACCCTGAAGGCCTCCTAGGGCCTTCTCTGCCCTAACCCAGTCATGCCATTCGGCCCATGCGGGGAGCAACGTTCCCCCTTGGCAGGGCTCAGCGTGTGGGCTGTGTGTGGTTTCATGGCTGGGAAAGGGCAGATCCTGAAGCTGGCTGCCCTCCTGTGAATGGGGCCTGGCGGGCAGAGCCGGCATTCCCCGGTGGGGATGGAGGAGATCTGGGGCCTTCAAGCTGCATGCACATCCCCTCTCTGGCTGCCCCTCTTGCTTCTTCTCTGCTGCCAAGCCTCTCACACCGCACGTGCGTCTCACTGGAAGGAGCAGGCTGCTTGCCATTCTTGGGCAGGGAATCATCCCACACGCCTCGTTTCCTCGCAGGGGAGTGCAAACTGACCCAGAGCCTCCAGAGGAGCTGCAGTCTCTCCAGCCACAAAGGCCTGTAGCCGAGTCCATGACGGCCTGTTGCATGGAGGGCTTCTATGGGAGAGGGCCATGCTTCCCTGGCAGGGGCTCCTTCTCACACTGCTTTCCGTGGGGAAACCCTGCGTGTGCCAGGGGTCTCCTGTGTGCACAAAATCTCTCCCCAGTGCCTGAGGTGCAGGGAATCCTCTTTGGACACAGAGCACTGTTCTAGGCAGAGCTCCCATGCTGGGAGAGCCGCCACTGCCCCGACTGTCCAACTGCCTCAGGAACACACTGCTAGGGAGTGTGGGTCTGGCAGGCAGAACGGCCCGAGGGAGGAGCTCGGGCCTTCGGCTGTGGACAGCTTTCCCACTGCCAAGCCTTGGAGGAGTGTGTGGAGGCTGGGGCCTGCAGCGTTTTCCATCGGAGAGCACTGGGTGCCCCAAGCCTCCCCTGTGGCTTCCGAGCCCCTTCCCACCCACACGCCCTTGGCACCCACTCTGTTGCCAGAGGGAAGTCCTAAGCAGGACTCTCTAGCTTGTGCAGCCAGAGTGCCTCCTGCTTGGAAGTGGCCTCTGGCTCTCATTTGGAGTGAGGCTTCTCCCATGCTTGTCAGCCAGCACATGGTGCCATCGCTCCACCAGAGAACACTCTGCTTTGCCTTCAGCCATGGCTCGCCCCGCCGAGCTCTCTCTGCCTCAAGCAGAAACCCCAGTGTGTGTCCAGCCTCCAGAAAGCAGAGTGCCTTTGCCTGAGCACTGCTGTGCTGGGGAGGCACCCTGAAGGCCTCCTAGGGCCTTCTCTGCCCTAACCCAGTCGTGCCATTTGGCCCATGCGGGGAGCAACGTTCCCCCTTGGCAGGGCTCAGCGTGTGGGCTGTGTGTGGTTTCATGGCTGGGAAAGGGCAGATCCTGAAGCTGGCTGCCCTCCTGTGAATGGGGCCTGGCGGGCAGAGCCGGCATTCCCCGATGGGGATGGAGGAGATCTGGGGCCTTCAAGCTGCATGCACATCCCCTCTCTGGCTGCCCCTCTTGCTTCTTCTCTGCTGCCAAGCCTCTCACACCGCACGTGCATCTCACTGGAAGGAGCAGGCTGCTTGCCATTCTTGGGCAGGGAATCATCCCACACGCCTCGTTTCCTCGCAGGGGAGTGCAAACTGACCCAGAGCCTCCAGAGGAGCTGCAGTCTCTCCAGCCACAAAGGCCTGTAGCCGAGTCCATGACGGCCTGTTGCATGGAGGGCTTCTATGGGAGAGGGCCATGCTTCCCTGGCAGGGGCTCCTTCTCACACTGCTTTCCGTGGGGAAACCCTGCGTGTGCCAGGGGTCTCCTGTGTGCACAAAATCTCTCCCCAGTGCCTGAGGTGCAGGGAATCCTCTTTGGACACAGAGCACTGTTCTAGGCAGAGCTCCCATGCTGGGAGAGCCGCCACTGCCCCGACTGTCCAACTGCCTCAGGAACACACTGCTAGGGAGTGTGGGTCTGGCAGGCAGAACGGCCCGAGGGAGGAGCTCGGGCCTTCGGCTGTGGACAGCTTTCCCACTGCCAAGCCTTGGAGGAGTGCGTGGAGGCTGGGGCCTGCAGCGTTTTCCATCGGAGAGCACTGGGTGCCCCAAGCCTCCCCTGTGGCTTCCGAGCCCCTTCCCACCCACACGCCCTTGGCACCCACTCTGTTGCCAGAGGGAAGTCCTAAGCAGGACTCTCTAGCTTGTGCAGCCAGAGTGCCTCCTGCTTGGAAGTGGCCTCTGGCTCTCATTTGGAGTGAGGCTTCTCCCATGCTTGTCAGCCAGCACATGGTGCCATCACTCCACCAGAGAACACTCTGCTTTGCCTTCAGCCATGGCTCGCCCCGCCGAGCTCTCTCTGCCTCAAGCAGAAACCCCAGTGTGTGTCCAGCCTCCAGAAAGCAGAGTGCCTTTGCCTGAGCACTGCTGTGCTGGGGCGGCACCCTGAAGGCCTCCTAGGGCCTTCTCTGCCCTAACCCAGTCGTGCCATTCGGCCCATGCGGGGAGCAACGTTCCCCCTTGGCAGGGCTCAGCGTGTGGGCTGTGTGTGGTTTCATGGCTGGGAAAGGGCAGATCCTGAAGCTGGCTGCCCTCCTGTGAATGGGGCCTGGCGGGCAGAGCCGGCATTCCCCGGTTAGGATGGAGGAGATCTGGGGCCTTCAAGCTGCATGCACATCCCCTCTCTGGCTGCCCCTCTTGCTTCTTCTCTGCTGCCAAGCCTCTCACACCGCACGTGCGTCTCACTGGAAGGAGCAGGCTGCTTGCCATTCTTGGGCAGGGAATCATCCCACACGCCTCGTTTCCTCGCAGGGGAGTGCAAACTGACCCAGAGCCTCCAGAGGAGCTGCAGTCTCTCCAGCCACAAAGGCCTGTAGCCGAGTCCATGACGGCCTGTTGCATGGAGGGCTTCTATGGGAGAGGGCCATGCTTCCCTGGCAGGGGCTCCTTCTCACACTGCTTTCCGTGGGGAAACCCTGCGTGTGCCAGGGGTCTCCTGTGTGCACAAAATCTCTCCCCAGTGCCTGAGGTGCAGGGAATCCTCTTTGGACACAGAGCACTGTTCTAGGCAGAGCTCCCATGCTGGGAGAGCCGCCACTGCCCCGACTGTCCAACTGCCTCAGGAACACACTGCTAGGGAGTGTGGGTCTGGCAGGCAGAACGGCCCGAGGGAGGAGCTCGGGCCTTCGGCTGTGGACAGCTTTCCCACTGCCAAGCCTTGGAGGAGTGCGTGGAGGCTGGGGCCTGCAGCGTTTTCCATCGGAGAGCACTGGGTGCCCCAAGCCTCCCCTGTGGCTTCCGAGCCCCTTCCCACCCACACGCCCTTGGCACCCACTCTGTTGCCAGAGGGAAGTCCTAAGCAGGACTCTCTAGCTTGTGCAGCCAGAGTGCCTCCTGCTTGGAAGTGGCCTCTGGCTCTCATTTGGAGTGAGGCTTCTCCCATGCTTGTCAGCCAGCACATGGTGCCATCGCTCCACCAGAGAACACTCTGCTTTGCCTTCAGCCATGGCTCGCCCCGCCGAGCTCTCTCTGCCTCAAGCAGAAACCCCAGTGTGTGTCCAGCCTCCAGAAAGCAGAGTGCCTTTGCCTGAGCACTGCTGTGCTGGGGCAGCACCCTGAAGGCCTCCTAGGGCCTTCTCTGCCCTAACCCAGTCGTGCCATTCGGCCCATGCGGGGAGCAACGTTCCCCCTTGGCAGGGCTCAGCGTGTGGGCTGTGTGTGGTTTCATGGCTGGGAAAGGGCAGATCCTGAAGCTGGCTGCCCTCCTGTGAATGGGGCCTGGCGGGCAGAGCCGGCATTCCCCGGTGGGGATGGAGGAGATCTGGGGCCTTCAAGCTGCATGCACATCCCCTCTCTGGCTGCCCCTCTTGCTTCTTCTCTGCTGCCAAGCCTCTCACACCGCACGTGCGTCTCACTGGAAGGAGCAGGCTGCTTGCCATTCTTGGGCAGGGAATCATCCCACACGCCTCGTTTCCTCGCAGGGGAGTGCAAACTGACCCAGAGCCTCCAGAGGAGCTGCAGTCTCTCCAGCCACAAAGGCCTGTAGCCGAGTCCATGACGGCCTGTTGCATGGAGGGCTTCTATGGGAGAGGGCCATGCTTCCCTGGCAGGGGCTCCTTCTCACACTGCTTTCCGTGGGGAAACCCTGCGTGTGCCAGGGGTCTCCTGTGTGCACAAAATCTCTCCCCAGTGCCTGAGGTGCAGGGAATCCTCTTTGGACACAGAGCACTGTTCTAGGCAGAGCTCCCATGCTGGGAGAGCCGCCACTGCCCCGACTGTCCAACTGCCTCAGGAACACACTTCTAGGGAGTGTGGGTCTGGCAGGCAGAACGGCCCGAGGGAGGAGCTCGGGCCTTCGGCTGTGGACAGCTTTCCCACTGCCAAGCCTTGGAGGAGTGCGTGGAGGCTGGGGCCTGCAGCGTTTTCCATCGGAGAGCACTGGGTGCCCCAAGCCTCCCCTGTGGCTTCCGAGCCCCTTCCCACCCACACGCCCTTGGCACCCACTCTGTTGCCAGAGGGAAGTCCTAAGCAGGACTCTCTAGCTTGTGCAGCCAGAGTGCCTCCTGCTTGGAAGTGGCCTCTGGCTCTCATTTGGAGTGAGGCTTCTCCCATGCTTGTCAGCCAGCACATGGTGCCATCGCTCCACCAGAGAACACTCTGCTTTGCCTTCAGCCATGGCTCGCCCCGCCGAGCTCTCTCTGCCTCAAGCAGAAACCCCAGTGTGTGTCCAGCCTCCAGAAAGCAGAGTGCCTTTGCCTGAGCACTGCTGTGCTGGGGAGGCACCCTGAAGGCCTCCTAGGGCCTTCTCTGCCCTAACCCAGTCGTGCCATTTGGCCCATGCGGGGAGCAACGTTCCCCCTTGGCAGGGCTCAGCGTGTGGGCTGTGTGTGGTTTCATGGCTGGGAAAGGGCAGATCCTGAAGCTGGCTGCCCTCCTGTGAATGGGGCCTGGCGGGCAGAGCCGGCATTCCCCGGTGGGGATGGAGGAGATCTGGGGCCTTCAAGCTGCATGCACATCCCCTCTCTGGCTGCCCCTCTTGCTTCTTCTCTGCTGCCAAGCCTCTCACACCGCACGTGCATCTCACTGGAAGGAGCAGGCTGCTTGCCATTCTTGGGCAGGGAATCATCCCACACGCCTCGTTTCCTCGCAGGGGAGTGCAAACTGACCCAGAGCCTCCAGAGGAGCTGCAGTCTCTCCAGCCACAAAGGCCTGTAGCCGAGTCCATGACGGCCTGTTGCATGGAGGGCTTCTATGGGAGAGGGCCATGCTTCCCTGGCAGGGGCTCCTTCTCACACTGCTTTCCGTGGGGAAACCCTGCGTGTGCCAGGGGTCTCCTGTGTGCACAAAATCTCTCCCCAGTGCCTGAGGTGCAGGGAATCCTCTTTGGACACAGAGCACTGTTCTAGGCAGAGCTCCCATGCTGGGAGAGCCGCCACTGCCCCGACTGTCCAACTGCCTCAGGAACACACTGCTAGGGAGTGTGGGTCTGGCAGGCAGAACGGCCCGAGGGAGGAGCTCGGGCCTTCGGCTGTGGACAGCTTTCCCACTGCCAAGCCTTGGAGGAGTGCGTGGAGGCTGGGGCCTGCAGCGTTTTCCATCGGAGAGCACTGGGTGCCCCAAGCCTCCCCTGTGGCTTCCGAGCCCCTTCCCACCCACACGCCCTTGGCACCCACTCTGTTGCCAGAGGGAAGTCCTAAGCAGGACTCTCTAGCTTGTGCAGCCAGAGTGCCTCCTGCTTGGAAGTGGCCTCTGGCTCTCATTTGGAGTGAGGCTTCTCCCATGCTTGTCAGCCAGCACATGGTGCCATCACTCCACCAGAGAACACTCTGCTTTGCCTTCAGCCATGGCTCGCCCCGCCGAGCTCTCTCTGCCTCAAGCAGAAACCCCAGTGTGTGTCCAGCCTCCAGAAAGCAGAGTGCCTTTGCCTGAGCACTGCTGTGCTGGGGCGGCACCCTGAAGGCCTCCTAGGGCCTTCTCTGCCCTAACCCAGTCGTGCCATTCGGCCCATGCGGGGAGCAACGTTCCCCCTTGGCAGGGCTCAGCGTGTGGGCTGTGTGTGGTTTCATGGCTGGGAAAGGGCAGATCCTGAAGCTGGCTGCCCTCCTGTGAATGGGGCCTGGCGGGCAGAGCCGGCATTCCCCGGTGGGGATGGAGGAGATCTGGGGCCTTCAAGCTGCATGCACATCCCCTCTCTGGCTGCCCCTCTTGCTTCTTCTCTGCTGCCAAGCCTCTCACACCGCACGTGCGTCTCACTGGAAGGAGCAGGCTGCTTGCCATTCTTGGGCAGGGAATCATCCCACACGCCTCGTTTCCTCGCAGGGGAGTGCAAACTGACCCAGAGCCTCCAGAGGAGCTGCAGTCTCTCCAGCCACAAAGGCCTGTAGCCGAGTCCATGACGGCCTGTTGCATGGAGGGCTTCTATGGGAGAGGGCCATGCTTCCCTGGCAGGGGCTCCTTCTCACACTGCTTTCCGTGGGGAAACCCTGCGTGTGCCAGGGGTCTCCTGTGTGCACAAAATCTCTCCCCAGTGCCTGAGGTGCAGGGAATCCTCTTTGGACACAGAGCACTGTTCTAGGCAGAGCTCCCATGCTGGGAGAGCCGCCACTGCCCCGACTGTCCAACTGCCTCAGGAACACACTGCTAGGGAGTGTGGGTCTGGCAGGCAGAACGGCCCGAGGGAGGAGCTCGGGCCTTCGGCTGTGGACAGCTTTCCCACTGCCAAGCCTTGGAGGAGTGCGTGGAGGCTGGGGCCTGCAGCGTTTTCCATCGGAGAGCACTGGGTGCCCCAAGCCTCCCCTGTGGCTTCCGAGCCCCTTCCCACCCACACGCCCTTGGCACCCACTCTGTTGCCAGAGGGAAGTCCTAAGCAGGACTCTCTAGCTTGTGCAGCCAGAGTGCCTCCTGCTTGGAAGTGGCCTCTGGCTCTCATTTGGAGTGAGGCTTCTCCCATGCTTGTCAGCCAGCACATGGTGCCATCGCTCCACCAGAGAACACTCTGCTTTGCCTTCAGCCATGGCTCGCCCCGCCGAGCTCTCTCTGCCTCAAGCAGAAACCCCAGTGTGTGTCCAGCCTCCAGAAAGCAGAGTGCCTTTGCCTGAGCACTGCTGTGCTGGGGAGGCACCCTGAAGGCCTCCTAGGGCCTTCTCTGCCCTAACCCAGTCGTGCCATTTGGCCCATGCGGGGAGCAACGTTCCCCCTTGGCAGGGCTCAGCGTGTGGGCTGTGTGTGGTTTCATGGCTGGGAAAGGGCAGATCCTGAAGCTGGCTGCCCTCCTGTGAATGGGGCCTGGCGGGCAGAGCCGGCATTCCCCGGTGGGGATGGAGGAGATCTGGGGCCTTCAAGCTGCATGCACATCCCCTCTCTGGCTGCCCCTCTTGCTTCTTCTCTGCTGCCAAGCCTCTCACACCGCACGTGCGTCTCACTGGAAGGAGCAGGCTGCTTGCCATTCTTGGGCAGGGAATCATCCCACACGCCTCGTTTCCTCGCAGGGGAGTGCAAACTGACCCAGAGCCTCCAGAGGAGCTGCAGTCTCTCCAGCCACAAAGGCCTGTAGCCGAGTCCATGACGGCCTGTTGCATGGAGGGCTTCTATGGGAGAGGGCCATGCTTCCCTGGCAGGGGCTCCTTCTCACACTGCTTTCCGTGGGGAAACCCTGCGTGTGCCAGGGGTCTCCTGTGTGCACAAAATCTCTCCCCAGTGCCTGAGGTGCAGGGAATCCTCTTTGGACACAGAGCACTGTTCTAGGCAGAGCTCCCATGCTGGGAGAGCCGCCACTGCCCCGACTGTCCAACTGCCTCAGGAACACACTGCTAGGGAGTGTGGGTCTGGCAGGCAGAACGGCCCGAGGGAGGAGCTCGGGCCTTCGGCTGTGGACAGCTTTCCCACTGCCAAGCCTTGGAGGAGTGCGTGGAGGCTGGGGCCTGCAGCGTTTTCCATCGGAGAGCACTGGGTGCCCCAAGCCTCCCCTGTGGCTTCCGAGCCCCTTCCCACCCACACGCCCTTGGCACCCACTCTGTTGCCAGAGGGAAGTCCTAAGCAGGACTCTCTAGCTTGTGCAGCCAGAGTGCCTCCTGCTTGGAAGTGGCCTCTGGCTCTCATTTGGAGTGAGGCTTCTCCCATGCTTGTCAGCCAGCACATGGTGCCATCGCTCCACCAGAGAACACTCTGCTTTGCCTTCAGCCATGGCTCGCCCCGCCGAGCTCTCTCTGCCTCAAGCAGAAACCCCAGTGTGTGTCCAGCCTCCAGAAAGCAGAGTGCCTTTGCCTGAGCACTGCTGTGCTGGGGCGGCACCCTGAAGGCCTCCTAGGGCCTTCTCTGCCCTAACCCAGTCGTGCCATTCGGCCCATGCGGGGAGCAACGTTCCCCCTTGGCAGGGCTCAGCGTGTGGGCTGTGTGTGGTTTCATGGCTGGGAAAGGGCAGATCCTGAAGCTGGCTGCCCTCCTGTGAATGGGGCCTGGCGGGCAGAGCCGGCATTCCCCGGTGGGGATGGAGGAGATCTGGGGCCTTCAAGCTGCATGCACATCCCCTCTCTGGCTGCCCCTCTTGCTTCTTCTCTGCTGCCAAGCCTCTCACACCGCACGTGCGTCTCACTGGAAGGAGCAGGCTGCTTGCCATTCTTGGGCAGGGAATCATCCCACACGCCTCGTTTCCTCGCAGGGGAGTGCAAACTGACCCAGAGCCTCCAGAGGAGCTGCAGTCTCTCCAGCCACAAAGGCCTGTAGCCGAGTCCATGACGGCCTGTTGCATGGAGGGCTTCTATGGGAGAGGGCCATGCTTCCCTGGCAGGGGCTCCTTCTCACACTGCTTTCCGTGGGGAAACCCTGCGTGTGCCAGGGGTCTCCTGTGTGCACAAAATCTCTCCCCAGTGCCTGAGGTGCAGGGAATCCTCTTTGGACACAGAGCACTGTTCTAGGCAGAGCTCCCATGCTGGGAGAGCCGCCACTGCCCCGACTGTCCAACTGCCTCAGGAACACACTTCTAGGGAGTGTGGGTCTGGCAGGCAGAACGGCCCGAGGGAGGAGCTCGGGCCTTCGGCTGTGGACAGCTTTCCCACTGCCAAGCCTTGGAGGAGTGCGTGGAGGCTGGGGCCTGCAGCGTTTTCCATCGGAGAGCACTGGGTGCCCCAAGCCTCCCCTGTGGCTTCCGAGCCCCTTCCCACCCACACGCCCTTGGCACCCACTCTGTTGCCAGAGGGAAGTCCTAAGCAGGACTCTCTAGCTTGTGCAGCCAGAGTGCCTCCTGCTTGGAAGTGGCCTCTGGCTCTCATTTGGAGTGAGGCTTCTCCCATGCTTGTCAGCCAGCACATGGTGCCATCGCTCCACCAGAGAACACTCTGCTTTGCCTTCAGCCATGGCTCGCCCCGCCGAGCTCTCTCTGCCTCAAGCAGAAACCCCAGTGTGTGTCCAGCCTCCAGAAAGCAGAGTGCCTTTGCCTGAGCACTGCTGTGCTGGGGAGGCACCCTGAAAGCCTCCTAGGGCCTTCTCTGCCCTAACCCAGTCGTGCCATTCGGCCCATGCGGGGAGCAACGTTCCCCCTTGGCAGGGCTCAGCGTGTGGGCTGTGTGTGGTTTCATGGCTGGGAAAGGGCAGATCCTGAAGCTGGCTGCCCTCCTGTGAATGGGGCCTGGCGGGCAGAGCCGGCATTCCCCGGTGGGGATGGAGGAGATCTGGGGCCTTCAAGCTGCATGCACATCCCCTCTCTGGCTGCCCCTCTTGCTTCTTCTCTGCTGCCAAGCCTCTCACACCGCACGTGCATCTCACTGGAAGGAGCAGGCTGCTTGCCATTCTTGGGCAGGGAATCATCCCACACGCCTCGTTTCCTCGCAGGGGAGTGCAAACTGACCCAGAGCCTCCAGAGGAGCTGCAGTCTCTCCAGCCACAAAGGCCTGTAGCCGAGTCCATGACGGCCTGTTGCATGGAGGGCTTCTATGGGAGAGGGCCATGCTTCCCTGGCAGGGGCTCCTTCTCACACTGCTTTCCGTGGGGAAACCCTGCGTGTGCCAGGGGTCTCCTGTGGGCACAAAATCTCTCCCCAGTGCCTGAGGTGCAGGGAATCCTCTTTGGACACAGAGCACTGTTCTAGGCAGAGCTCCCATGCTGGGAGAGCCGCCACTGCCCCGACTGTCCAACTGCCTCAGGAACACACTGCTAGGGAGTGTGGGTCTGGCAGGCAGAACGGCCCGAGGGAGGAGCTCGGGCCTTCGGCTGTGGACAGCTTTCCCACTGCCAAGCCTTGGAGGAGTGCGTGGAGGCTGGGGCCTGCAGCGTTTTCCATCGGAGAGCACTGGGTGCCCCAAGCCTCCCCTGTGGCTTCCGAGCCCCTTCCCACCCACACGCCCTTGGCACCCACTCTGTTGCCAGAGGGAAGTCCTAAGCAGGACTCTCTAGCTTGTGCAGCCAGAGTGCCTCCTGCTTGGAAGTGGCCTCTGGCTCTCATTTGGAGTGAGGCTTCTCCCATGCTTGTCAGCCAGCACATGGTGCCATCGCTCCACCAGAGAACACTCTGCTTTGCCTTCAGCCATGGCTCGCCCCGCCGAGCTCTCTCTGCCTCAAGCAGAAACCCCAGTGTGTGTCCAGCCTCCAGAAAGCAGAGTGCCTTTGCCTGAGCACTGCTGTGCTGGGGCGGCACCCTGAAGGCCTCCTAGGGCCTTCTCTGCCCTAACCCAGTCGTGCCATTCGGCCCATGCGGGGAGCAACGTTCCCCCTTGGCAGGGCTCAGCGTGTGGGCTGTGTGTGGTTTCATGGCTGGGAAAGGGCAGATCCTGAAGCTGGCTGCCCTCCTGTGAATGGGGCCTGGCGGGCAGAGCCGGCATTCCCCGGTGGGGATGGAGGAGATCTGGGGCCTTCAAGCTGCATGCACATCCCCTCTCTGGCTGCCCCTCTTGCTTCTTCTCTGCTGCCAAGCCTCTCACACCGCACGTGCGTCTCACTGGAAGGAGCAGGCTGCTTGCCATTCTTGGGCAGGGAATCATCCCACACGCCTCGTTTCCTCGCAGGGGAGTGCAAACTGACCCAGAGCCTCCAGAGGAGCTGCAGTCTCTCCAGCCACAAAGGCCTGTAGCCGAGTCCATGACGGCCTGTTGCATGGAGGGCTTCTATGGGAGAGGGCCATGCTTCCCTGGCAGGGGCTCCTTCTCACACTGCTTTCCGTGGGGAAACCCTGCGTGTGCCAGGGGTCTCCTGTGGGCACAAAATCTCTCCCCAGTGCCTGAGGTGCAGGGAATCCTCTTTGGACACAGAGCACTGTTCTAGGCAGAGCTCCCATGCTGGGAGAGCCGCCACTGCCCCGACTGTCCAACTGCCTCAGGAACACACTGCTAGGGAGTGTGGGTCTGGCAGGCAGAACGGCCCGAGGGAGGAGCTCGGGCCTTCGGCTGTGGACAGCTTTCCCACTGCCAAGCCTTGGAGGAGTGCGTGGAGGCTGGGGCCTGCAGCGTTTTCCATCGGAGAGCACTGGGTGCCCCAAGCCTCCCCTGTGGCTTCCGAGCCCCTTCCCACCCACACGCCCTTGGCACCCACTCTGTTGCCAGAGGGAAGTCCTAAGCAGGACTCTCTAGCTTGTGCAGCCAGAGTGCCTCCTGCTTGGAAGTGGCCTCTGGCTCTCATTTGGAGTGAGGCTTCTCCCATGCTTGTCAGCCAGCACATGGTGCCATCGCTCCACCAGAGAACACTCTGCTTTGCCTTCAGCCATGGCTCGCCCCGCCGAGCTCTCTCTGCCTCAAGCAGAAACCCCAGTGTGTGTCCAGCCTCCAGAAAGCAGAGTGCCTTTGCCTGAGCACTGCTGTGCTGGGGCAGCACCCTGAAGGCCTCCTAGGGCCTTCTCTGCCCTAACCCAGTCGTGCCATTCGGCCCATGCGGGGAGCAACGTTCCCCCTTGGCAGGGCTCAGCGTGTGGGCTGTGTGTGGTTTCATGGCTGGGAAAGGGCAGATCCTGAAGCTGGCTGCCCTCCTGTGAATGGGGCCTGGCGGGCAGAGCCGGCATTCCCCGGTGGGGATGGAGGAGATCTGGGGCCTTCAAGCTGCATGCACATCCCCTCTCTGGCTGCCCCTCTTGCTTCTTCTCTGCTGCCAAGCCTCTCACACCGCACGTGCGTCTCACTGGAAGGAGCAGGCTGCTTGCCATTCTTGGGCAGGGAATCATCCCACACGCCTCGTTTCCTCGCAGGGGAGTGCAAACTGACCCAGAGCCTCCAGAGGAGCTGCAGTCTCTCCAGCCACAAAGGCCTGTAGCCGAGTCCATGACGGCCTGTTGCATGGAGGGCTTCTATGGGAGAGGGCCATGCTTCCCTGGCAGGGGCTCCTTCTCACACTGCTTTCCGTGGGGAAACCCTGCGTGTGCCAGGGGTCTCCTGTGTGCACAAAATCTCTCCCCAGTGCCTGAGGTGCAGGGAATCCTCTTTGGACACAGAGCACTGTTCTAGGCAGAGCTCCCATGCTGGGAGAGCCGCCACTGCCCCGACTGTCCAACTGCCTCAGGAACACACTTCTAGGGAGTGTGGGTCTGGCAGGCAGAACGGCCCGAGGGAGGAGCTCGGGCCTTCGGCTGTGGACAGCTTTCCCACTGCCAAGCCTTGGAGGAGTGCGTGGAGGCTGGGGCCTGCAGCGTTTTCCATCGGAGAGCACTGGGTGCCCCAAGCCTCCCCTGTGGCTTCCGAGCCCCTTCCCACCCACACGCCCTTGGCACCCACTCTGTTGCCAGAGGGAAGTCCTAAGCAGGACTCTCTAGCTTGTGCAGCCAGAGTGCCTCCTGCTTGGAAGTGGCCTCTGGCTCTCATTTGGAGTGAGGCTTCTCCCATGCTTGTCAGCCAGCACATGGTGCCATCGCTCCACCAGAGAACACTCTGCTTTGCCTTCAGCCATGGCTCGCCCCGCCGAGCTCTCTCTGCCTCAAGCAGAAACCCCAGTGTGTGTCCAGCCTCCAGAAAGCAGAGTGCCTTTGCCTGAGCACTGCTGTGCTGGGGCGGCACCCTGAAGGCCTCCTAGGGCCTTCTCTGCCCTAACCCAGTCGTGCCATTCGGCCCATGCGGGGAGCAACGTTCCCCCTTGGCAGGGCTCAGCGTGTGGGCTGTGTGTGGTTTCATGGCTGGGAAAGGGCAGATCCTGAAGCTGGCTGCCCTCCTGTGACTGGGGCCTGGCGGGCAGAGCCGGCATTCCCCGGTGGGGATGGAGGAGATCTGGGGCCTTCAAGCTGCATGCACATCCCCTCTCTGGCTGCCCCTCTTGCTTCTTCTCTGCTGCCAAGCCTCTCACACCGCACGTGCATCTCACTGGAAGGAGCAGGCTGCTTGCCATTCTTGGGCAGGGAATCATCCCACACGCCTCGTTTCCTCGCAGGGGAGTGCAAACTGACCCAGAGCCTCCAGAGGAGCTGCAGTCTCTCCAGCCACAAAGGCCTGTAGCCGAGTCCATGACGGCCTGTTGCATGGAGGGCTTCTATGGGAGAGGGCCATGCTTCCCTGGCAGGGGCTCCTTCTCACACTGCTTTCCGTGGGGAAACCCTGCGTGTGCCAGGGGTCTCCTGTGTGCACAAAATCTCTCCCCAGTGCCTGAGGTGCAGGGAATCCTCTTTGGACACAGAGCACTGTTCTAGGCAGAGCTCCCATGCTGGGAGAGCCGCCACTGCCCCGACTGTCCAACTGCCTCAGGAACACACTTCTAGGGAGTGTGGGTCTGGCAGGCAGAACGGCCCGAGGGAGGAGCTCGGGCCTTCGGCTGTGGACAGCTTTCCCACTGCCAAGCCTTGGAGGAGTGCGTGGAGGCTGGGGCCTGCAGCGTTTTCCATCGGAGAGCACTGGGTGCCCCAAGCCTCCCCTGTGGCTTCCGAGCCCCTTCCCACCCACACGCCCTTGGCACCCACTCTGTTGCCAGAGGGAAGTCCTAAGCAGGACTCTCTAGCTTGTGCAGCCAGAGTGCCTCCTGCTTGGAAGTGGCCTCTGGCTCTCATTTGGAGTGAGGCTTCTCCCATGCTTGTCAGCCAGCACATGGTGCCATCGCTCCACCAGAGAACACTCTGCTTTGCCTTCAGCCATGGCTCGCCCCGCCGAGCTCTCTCTGCCTCAAGCAGAAACCCCAGTGTGTGTCCAGCCTCCAGAAAGCAGAGTGCCTTTGCCTGAGCACTGCTGTGCTGGGGCGGCACCCTGAAGGCCTCCTAGGGCCTTCTCTGCCCTAACCCAGTCGTGCCATTCGGCCCATGCGGGGAGCAACGTTCCCCCTTGGCAGGGCTCAGCGTGTGGGCTGTGTGTGGTTTCATGGCTGGGAAAGGGCAGATCCTGAAGCTGGCTGCCCTCCTGTGAATGGGGCCTGGCGGGCAGAGCCGGCATTCCCCGGTGGGGATGGAGGAGATCTGGGGCCTTCAAGCTGCATGCACATCCCCTCTCTGGCTGCCCCTCTTGCTTCTTCTCTGCTGCCAAGCCTCTCACACCGCACGTGCGTCTCACTGGAAGGAGCAGGCTGCTTGCCATTCTTGGGCAGGGAATCATCCCACACGCCTCGTTTCCTCGCAGGGGAGTGCAAACTGACCCAGAGCCTCCAGAGGAGCTGCAGTCTCTCCAGCCACAAAGGCCTGTAGCCGAGTCCATGACGGCCTGTTGCATGGAGGGCTTCTATGGGAGAGGGCCATGCTTCCCTGGCAGGGGCTCCTTCTCACACTGCTTTCCGTGGGGAAACCCTGCGTGTGCCAGGGGTCTCCTGTGGGCACAAAATCTCTCCCCAGTGCCTGAGGTGCAGGGAATCCTCTTTGGACACAGAGCACTGTTCTAGGCAGAGCTCCCATGCTGGGAGAGCCGCCACTGCCCCGACTGTCCAACTGCCTCAGGAACACACTGCTAGGGAGTGTGGGTCTGGCAGGCAGAACGGCCCGAGGGAGGAGCTCGGGCCTTCGGCTGTGGACAGCTTTCCCACTGCCAAGCCTTGGAGGAGTGCGTGGAGGCTGGGGCCTGCAGCGTTTTCCATCGGAGAGCACTGGGTGCCCCAAGCCTCCCCTGTGGCTTCCGAGCCCCTTCCCACCCACACGCCCTTGGCACCCACTCTGTTGCCAGAGGGAAGTCCTAAGCAGGACTCTCTAGCTTGTGCAGCCAGAGTGCCTCCTGCTTGGAAGTGGCCTCTGGCTCTCATTTGGAGTGAGGCTTCTCCCATGCTTGTCAGCCAGCACATGGTGCCATCGCTCCACCAGAGAACACTCTGCTTTGCCTTCAGCCATGGCTCGCCCCGCCGAGCTCTCTCTGCCTCAAGCAGAAACCCCAGTGTGTGTCCAGCCTCCAGAAAGCAGAGTGCCTTTGCCTGAGCACTGCTGTGCTGGGGCAGCACCCTGAAGGCCTCCTAGGGCCTTCTCTGCCCTAACCCAGTCGTGCCATTCGGCCCATGCGGGGAGCAACGTTCCCCCTTGGCAGGGCTCAGCGTGTGGGCTGTGTGTGGTTTCATGGCTGGGAAAGGGCAGATCCTGAAGCTGGCTGCCCTCCTGTGAATGGGGCCTGGCGGGCAGAGCCGGCATTCCCTGGTGGGGATGGAGGAGATCTGGGGCCTTCAAGCTGCATGCACATCCCCTCTCTGGCTGCCCCTCTTGCTTCTTCTCTGCTGCCAAGCCTCTCACACCGCACGTGCGTCTCACTGGAAGGAGCAGGCTGCTTGCCATTCTTGGGCAGGGAATCATCCCACACGCCTCGTTTCCTCGCAGGGGAGTGCAAACTGACCCAGAGCCTCCAGAGGAGCTGCAGTCTCTCCAGCCACAAAGGCCTGTAGCCGAGTCCATGACGGCCTGTTGCATGGAGGGCTTCTATGGGAGAGGGCCATGCTTCCCTGGCAGGGGCTCCTTCTCACACTGCTTTCCGTGGGGAAACCCTGCGTGTGCCAGGGGTCTCCTGTGTGCACAAAATCTCTCCCCAGTGCCTGAGGTGCAGGGAATCCTCTTTGGACACAGAGCACTGTTCTAGGCAGAGCTCCCATGCTGGGAGAGCCGCCACTGCCCCGACTGTCCAACTGCCTCAGGAACACACTGCTAGGGAGTGTGGGTCTGGCAGGCAGAACGGCCCGAGGGAGGAGCTCGGGCCTTCGGCTGTGGACAGCTTTCCCACTGCCAAGCCTTGGAGGAGTGCGTGGAGGCTGGGGCCTGCAGCGTTTTCCATCGGAGAGCACTGGGTGCCCCAAGCCTCCCCTGTGGCTTCCGAGCCCCTTCCCACCCACACGCCCTTGGCACCCACTCTGTTGCCAGAGGGAAGTCCTAAGCAGGACTCTCTAGCTTGTGCAGCCAGAGTGCCTCCTGCTTGGAAGTGGCCTCTGGCTCTCATTTGGAGTGAGGCTTCTCCCATGCTTGTCAGCCAGCACATGGTGCCATCGCTCCACCAGAGAACACTCTGCTTTGCCTTCAGCCATGGCTCGCCCCGCCGAGCTCTCTCTGCCTCAAGCAGAAACCCCAGTGTGTGTCCAGCCTCCAGAAAGCAGAGTGCCTTTGCCTGAGCACTGCTGTGCTGGGGCGGCACCCTGAAGGCCTCCTAGGGCCTTCTCTGCCCTAACCCAGTCGTGCCATTCGGCCCATGCGGGGAGCAACGTTCCCCCTTGGCAGGGCTCAGCGTGTGGGCTGTGTGTGGTTTCATGGCTGGGAAAGGGCAGATCCTGAAGCTGGCTGCCCTCCTGTGAATGGGGCCTGGCGGGCAGAGCCGGCATTCCCCGGTGGGGATGGAGGAGATCTGGGGCCTTCAAGCTGCATGCACATCCCCTCTCTGGCTGCCCCTCTTGCTTCTTCTCTGCTGCCAAGCCTCTCACACCGCACGTGCGTCTCACTGGAAGGAGCAGGCTGCTTGCCATTCTTGGGCAGGGAATCATCCCACACGCCTCGTTTCCTCGCAGGGGAGTGCAAACTGACCCAGAGCCTCCAGAGGAGCTGCAGTCTCTCCAGCCACAAAGGCCTGTAGCCGAGTCCATGACGGCCTGTTGCATGGAGGGCTTCTATGGGAGAGGGCCATGCTTCCCTGGCAGGGGCTCCTTCTCACACTGCTTTCCGTGGGGAAACCCTGCGTGTGCCAGGGGTCTCCTGTGTGCACAAAATCTCTCCCCAGTGCCTGAGGTGCAGGGAATCCTCTTTGGACACAGAGCACTGTTCTAGGCAGAGCTCCCATGCTGGGAGAGCCGCCACTGCCCCGACTGTCCAACTGCCTCAGGAACACACTGCTAGGGAGTGTGGGTCTGGCAGGCAGAACGGCCCGAGGGAGGAGCTCGGGCCTTCGGCTGTGGACAGCTTTCCCACTGCCAAGCCTTGGAGGAGTGCGTGGAGGCTGGGGCCTGCAGCGTTTTCCATCGGAGAGCACTGGGTGCCCCAAGCCTCCCCTGTGGCTTCCGAGCCCCTTCCCACCCACACGCCCTTGGCACCCACTCTGTTGCCAGAGGGAAGTCCTAAGCAGGACTCTCTAGCTTGTGCAGCCAGAGTGCCTCCTGCTTGGAAGTGGCCTCTGGCTCTCATTTGGAGTGAGGCTTCTCCCATGCTTGTCAGCCAGCACATGGTGCCATCGCTCCACCAGAGAACACTCTGCTTTGCCTTCAGCCATGGCTCGCCCCGCCAAGCTCTCTCTGCCTCAAGCAGAAACCCCAGTGTGTGTCCAGCCTCCAGAAAGCAGAGTGCCTTTGCCTGAGCACTGCTGTGCTGGGGCAGCACCCTGAAGGCCTCCTAGGGCCTTCTCTGCCCTAACCCAGTCGTGCCATTCGGCCCATGCGGGGAGCAACGTTCCCCCTTGGCAGGGCTCAGCGTGTGGGCTGTGTGTGGTTTCATGGCTGGGAAAGGGCAGATCCTGAAGCTGGCTGCCCTCCTGTGAATGGGGCCTGGCGGGCAGAGCCGGCATTCCCCGGTGGGGATGGAGGAGATCTGGGGCCTTCAAGCTGCATGCACATCCCCTCTCTGGCTGCCCCTCTTGCTTCTTCTCTGCTGCCAAGCCTCTCACACCGCACGTGCGTCTCACTGGAAGGAGCAGGCTGCTTGCCATTCTTGGGCAGGGAATCATCCCACACGCCTCGTTTCCTCGCAGGGGAGTGCAAACTGACCCAGAGCCTCCAGAGGAGCTGCAGTCTCTCCAGCCACAAAGGCCTGTAGCCGAGTCCATGACGGCCTGTTGCATGGAGGGCTTCTATGGGAGAGGGCCATGCTTCCCTGGCAGGGGCTCCTTCTCACACTGCTTTCCGTGGGGAAACCCTGCGTGTGCCAGGGGTCTCCTGTGTGCACAAAATCTCTCCCCAGTGCCTGAGGTGCAGGGAATCCTCTTTGGACACAGAGCACTGTTCTAGGCAGAGCTCCCATGCTGGGAGAGCCGCCACTGCCCCGACTGTCCAACTGCCTCAGGAACACACTGCTAGGGAGTGTGGGTCTGGCAGGCAGAACGGCCCGAGGGAGGAGCTCGGGCCTTCGGCTGTGGACAGCTTTCCCACTGCCAAGCCTTGGAGGAGTGCGTGGAGGCTGGGGCCTGCAGCGTTTTCCATCGGAGAGCACTGGGTGCCGCAAGCCTCCCCTGTGGCTTCCGAGCCCCTTCCCACCCACACGCCCTTGGCACCCACTCTGTTGCCAGAGGGAAGTCCTAAGCAGGACTCTCTAGCTTGTGCAGCCAGAGTGCCTCCTGCTTGGAAGTGGCCTCTGGCTCTCATTTGGAGTGAGGCTTCTCCCATGCTTGTCAGCCAGCACATGGTGCCATCGCTCCACCAGAGAACACTCTGCTTTGCCTTCAGCCATGGCTCGCCCCGCCGAGCTCTCTCTGCCTCAAGCAGAAACCCCAGTGTGTGTCCAGCCTCCAGAAAGCAGAGTGCCTTTGCCTGAGCACTGCTGTGCTGGGGCAGCACCCTGAAGGCCTCCTAGGGCCTTCTCTGCCCTAACCCAGTCGTGCCATTCGGCCCATGCGGGGAGCAACGTTCCCCCTTGGCAGGGCTCAGCGTGTGGGCTGTGTGTGGTTTCATGGCTGGGAAAGGGCAGATCCTGAAGCTGGCTGCCCTCCTGTGAATGGGGCCTGGCGGGCAGAGCCGGCATTCCCCGGTGGGGATGGAGGAGATCTGGGGCCTTCAAGCTGCATGCACATCCCCTCTCTGGCTGCCCCTCTTGCTTCTTCTCTGCTGCCAAGCCTCTCACACCGCACGTGCGTCTCACTGGAAGGAGCAGGCTGCTTGCCATTCTTGGGCAGGGAATCATCCCACACGCCTCGTTTCCTCGCAGGGGAGTGCAAACTGACCCAGAGCCTCCAGAGGAGCTGCAGTCTCTCCAGCCACAAAGGCCTGTAGCCGAGTCCATGACGGCCTGTTGCATGGAGGGCTTCTATGGGAGAGGGCCATGCTTCCCTGGCAGGGGCTCCTTCTCACACTGCTTTCCGTGGGGAAACCCTGCGTGTGCCAGGGGTCTCCTGTGTGCACAAAATCTCTCCCCAGTGCCTGAGGTGCAGGGAATCCTCTTTGGACACAGAGCACTGTTCTAGGCAGAGCTCCCATGCTGGGAGAGCCGCCACTGCCCCGACTGTCCAACTGCCTCAGGAACACACTGCTAGGGAGTGTGGGTCTGGCAGGCAGAACGGCCCGAGGGAGGAGCTCGGGCCTTCGGCTGTGGACAGCTTTCCCACTGCCAAGCCTTGGAGGAGTGCGTGGAGGCTGGGGCCTGCAGCGTTTTCCATCGGAGAGCACTGGGTGCCCCAAGCCTCCCCTGTGGCTTCCGAGCCCCTTCCCACCCACACGCCCTTGGCACCCACTCTGTTGCCAGAGGGAAGTCCTAAGCAGGACTCTCTAGCTTGTGCAGCCAGAGTGCCTCCTGCTTGGAAGTGGCCTCTGGCTCTCATTTGGAGTGAGGCTTCTCCCATGCTTGTCAGCCAGCACATGGTGCCATCGCTCCACCAGAGAACACTCTGCTTTGCCTTCAGCCATGGCTCGCCCCGCCGAGCTCTCTCTGCCTCAAGCAGAAACCCCAGTGTGTGTCCAGCCTCCAGAAAGCAGAGTGCCTTTGCCTGAGCACTGCTGTGCTGGGGCAGCACCCTGAAGGCCTCCTAGGGCCTTCTCTGCCCTAACCCAGTCGTGCCATTCGGCCCATGCGGGGAGCAACGTTCCCCCTTGGCAGGGCTCAGCGTGTGGGCTGTGTGTGGTTTCATGGCTGGGAAAGGGCAGATCCTGAAGCTGGGTGCCCTCCTGTGAATGGGGCCTGGCGGGCAGAGCCGGCATTCCCCGGTGGGGATGGAGGAGATCTGGGGCCTTCAAGCTGCATGCACATCCCCTCTCTGGCTGCCCCTCTTGCTTCTTCTCTGCTGCCAAGCCTCTCACACCGCACGTGCGTCTCACTGGAAGGAGCAGGCTGCTTGCCATTCTTGGGCAGGGAATCATCCCACACGCCTCGTTTCCTCGCAGGGGAGTGCAAACTGACCCAGAGCCTCCAGAGGAGCTGCAGTCTCTCCAGCCACAAAGGCCTGTAGCCGAGTCCATGACGGCCTGTTGCATGGAGGGCTTCTATGGGAGAGGGCCATGCTTCCCTGGCAGGGGCTCCTTCTCACACTGCTTTCCGTGGGGAAACCCTGCGTGTGCCAGGGGTCTCCTGTGTGCACAAAATCTCTCCCCAGTGCCTGAGGTGCAGGGAATCCTCTTTGGACACAGAGCACTGTTCTAGGCAGAGCTCCCATGCTGGGAGAGCCGCCACTGCCCCGACTGTCCAACTGCCTCAGGAACACACTGCTAGGGAGTGTGGGTCTGGCAGGCAGAACGGCCCGAGGGAGGAGCTCGGGCCTTCGGCTGTGGACAGCTTTCCCACTGCCAAGCCTTGGAGGAGTGCGTGGAGGCTGGGGCCTGCAGCGTTTTCCATCGGAGAGCACTGGGTGCCCCAAGCCTCCCCTGTGGCTTCCGAGCCCCTTCCCACCCACACGCCCTTGGCACCCACTCTGTTGCCAGAGGGAAGTCCTAAGCAGGACTCTCTAGCTTGTGCAGCCAGAGTGCCTCCTGCTTGGAAGTGGCCTCTGGCTCTCATTTGGAGTGAGGCTTCTCCCATGCTTGTCAGCCAGCACATGGTGCCATCGCTCCACCAGAGAACACTCTGCTTTGCCTTCAGCCATGGCTCGCCCCGCCAAGCTCTCTCTGCCTCAAGCAGAAACCCCAGTGTGTGTCCAGCCTCCAGAAAGCAGAGTGCCTTTGCCTGAGCACTGCTGTGCTGGGGCAGCACCCTGAAGGCCTCCTAGGGCCTTCTCTGCCCTAACCCAGTCGTGCCATTCGGCCCATGCGGGGAGCAACGTTCCCCCTTGGCAGGGCTCAGCGTGTGGGCTGTGTGTGGTTTCATGGCTGGGAAAGGGCAGATCCTGAAGCTGGGTGCCCTCCTGTGAATGGGGCCTGGCGGGCAGAGCCGGCATTCCCCGGTGGGGATGGAGGAGATCTGGGGCCTTCAAGCTGCATGCACATCCCCTCTCTGGCTGCCCCTCTTGCTTCTTCTCTGCTGCCAAGCCTCTCACACCGCACGTGCGTCTCACTGGAAGGAGCAGGCTGCTTGCCATTCTTGGGCAGGGAATCATCCCACACGCCTCGTTTCCTCGCAGGGGAGTGCAAACTGACCCAGAGCCTCCAGAGGAGCTGCAGTCTCTCCAGCCACAAAGGCCTGTAGCCGAGTCCATGACGGCCTGTTGCATGGAGGGCTTCTATGGGAGAGGGCCATGCTTCCCTGGCAGGGGCTCCTTCTCACACTGCTTTCCGTGGGGAAACCCTGCGTGTGCCAGGGGTCTCCTGTGTGCACAAAATCTCTCCCCAGTGCCTGAGGTGCAGGGAATCCTCTTTGGACACAGAGCACTGTTCTAGGCAGAGCTCCCATGCTGGGAGAGCCGCCACTGCCCCGACTGTCCAACTGCCTCAGGAACACACTGCTAGGGAGTGTGGGTCTGGCAGGCAGAACGGCCCGAGGGAGGAGCTCGGGCCTTCGGCTGTGGACAGCTTTCCCACTGCCAAGCCTTGGAGGAGTGCGTGGAGGCTGGGGCCTGCAGCGTTTTCCATCGGAGAGCACTGGGTGCCCAAAGCCTCCCCTGTGGCTTCCGAGCCCCTTCCCACCCACACGCCCTTGGCACCCACTCTGTTGCCAGAGGGAAGTCCTAAGCAGGACTCTCTAGCTTGTGCAGCCAGAGTGCCTCCTGCTTGGAAGTGGCCTCTGGCTCTCATTTGGAGTGAGGCTTCTCCCATGCTTGTCAGCCAGCACATGGTGCCATCGCTCCACCAGAGAACACTCTGCTTTGCCTTCAGCCATGGCTCGCCCCGCCGAGCTCTCTCTGCCTCAAGCAGAAACCCCAGTGTGTGTCCAGCCTCCAGAAAGCAGAGTGCCTTTGCCTGAGCACTGCTGTGCTGGGGCAGCACCCTGAAGGCCTCCTAGGGCCTTCTCTGCCCTAACCCAGTCGTGCCATTCGGCCCATGCGGGGAGCAACGTTCCCCCTTGGCAGGGCTCAGCGTGTGGGCTGTGTGTGGTTTCATGGCTGGGAAAGGGCAGATCCTGAAGCTGGCTGCCCTCCTGTGAATGGGGCCTGGCGGGCAGAGCCGGCATTCCCCGGTGGGGATGGAGGAGATCTGGGGCCTTCAAGCTGCATGCACATCCCCTCTCTGGCTGCCCCTCTTGCTTCTTCTCTGCTGCCAAGCCTCTCACACCGCACGTGCGTCTCACTGGAAGGAGCAGGCTGCTTGCCATTCTTGGGCAGGGAATCATCCCACACGCCTCGTTTCCTCGCAGGGGAGTGCAAACTGACCCAGAGCCTCCAGAGGAGCTGCAGTCTCTCCAGCCACAAAGGCCTGTAGCCGAGTCCATGACGGCCTGTTGCATGGAGGGCTTCTATGGGAGAGGGCCATGCTTCCCTGGCAGGGGCTCCTTCTCACACTGCTTTCCGTGGGGAAACCCTGCGTGTGCCAGGGGTCTCCTGTGTGCACAAAATCTCTCCCCAGTGCCTGAGGTGCAGGGAATCCTCTTTGGACACAGAGCACTGTTCTAGGCAGAGCTCCCATGCTGGGAGAGCCGCCACTGCCCCGACTGTCCAACTGCCTCAGGAACACACTGCTAGGGAGTGTGGGTCTGGCAGGCAGAACGGCCCGAGGGAGGAGCTCGGGCCTTCGGCTGTGGACAGCTTTCCCACTGCCAAGCCTTGGAGGAGTGCGTGGAGGCTGGGGCCTGCAGCGTTTTCCATCGGAGAGCACTGGGTGCCCAAAGCCTCCCCTGTGGCTTCCGAGCCCCTTCCCACCCACACGCCCTTGGCACCCACTCTGTTGCCAGAGGGAAGTCCTAAGCAGGACTCTCTAGCTTGTGCAGCCAGAGTGCCTCCTGCTTGGAAGTGGCCTCTGGCTCTCATTTGGAGTGAGGCTTCTCCCATGCTTGTCAGCCAGCACATGGTGCCATCGCTCCACCAGAGAACACTCTGCTTTGCCTTCAGCCATGGCTCGCCCCGCCGAGCTCTCTCTGCCTCAAGCAGAAACCCCAGTGTGTGTCCAGCCTCCAGAAAGCAGAGTGCCTTTGCCTGAGCACTGCTGTGCTGGGGCAGCACCCTGAAGGCCTCCTAGGGCCTTCTCTGCCCTAACCCAGTCGTGCCATTCGGCCCATGCGGGGAGCAACGTTCCCCCTTGGCAGGGCTCAGCGTGTGGGCTGTGTGTGGTTTCATGGCTGGGAAAGGGCAGATCCTGAAGCTGGCTGCCCTCCTGTGAATGGGGCCTGGCGGGCAGAGCCGGCATTCCCCGGTGGGGATGGAGGAGATCTGGGGCCTTCAAGCTGCATGCACATCCCCTCTCTGGCTGCCCCTCTTGCTTCTTCTCTGCTGCCAAGCCTCTCACACCGCACGTGCGTCTCACTGGAAGGAGCAGGCTGCTTGCCATTCTTGGGCAGGGAATCATCCCACACGCCTCGTTTCCTCGCAGGGGAGTGCAAACTGACCCAGAGCCTCCAGAGGAGCTGCAGTCTCTCCAGCCACAAAGGCCTGTAGCCGAGTCCATGACGGCCTGTTGCATGGAGGGCTTCTATGGGAGAGGGCCATGCTTCCCTGGCAGGGGCTCCTTCTCACACTGCTTTCCGTGGGGAAACCCTGCGTGTGCCAGGGGTCTCCTGTGGGCACAAAATCTCTCCCCAGTGCCTGAGGTGCAGGGAATCCTCTTTGGACACAGAGCACTGTTCTAGGCAGAGCTCCCATGCTGGGAGAGCCGCCACTGCCCCGACTGTCCAACTGCCTCAGGAACACACTGCTAGGGAGTGTGGGTCTGGCAGGCAGAACGGCCCGAGGGAGGAGCTCGGGCCTTCGGCTGTGGACAGCTTTCCCACTGCCAAGCCTTGGAGGAGTGCGTGGAGGCTGGGGCCTGCAGCGTTTTCCATCGGAGAGCACTGGGTGCCCCAAGCCTCCCCTGTGGCTTCCGAGCCCCTTCCCACCCACACGCCCTTGGCACCCACTCTGTTGCCAGAGGGAAGTCCTAAGCAGGACTCTCTAGCTTGTGCAGCCAGAGTGCCTCCTGCTTGGAAGTGGCCTCTGGCTCTCCTTTGGAGTGAGGCTTCTCCCATGCTTGTCAGCCAGCACATGGTGCCATCGCTCCACCAGAGAACACTCTGCTTTGCCTTCAGCCATGGCTCGCCCCGCCGAGCTCTCTCTGCCTCAAGCAGAAACCCCAGTGTGTGTCCAGCCTCCAGAAAGCAGAGTGCCTTTGCCTGAGCACTGCTGTGCTGGGGCAGCACCCTGAAGGCCTCCTAGGGCCTTCTCTGCCCTAACCCAGTCGTGCCATTCGGCCCATGCGGGGAGCAACGTTCCCCCTTGGCAGGGCTCAGCATGTGGGCTGTGTGTGGTTTCATGGCTGGGAAAGGGCAGATCCTGAAGCTGGGTGCCCTCATGTGAATGGGGCCTGGCGGGCAGAGCCGGCATTCCCCGGTGGGGATGGAGGAGATCTGGGGCCTTCAAGCTGCATGCACATCCCCTCTCTGGCTGCCCCTCTTGCTTCTTCTCTGCTGCCAAGCCTCTCACACCGCACGTGCGTCTCACTGGAAGGAGCAGGCTGCTTGCCATTCTTGGGCAGGGAATCATCCCACACGCCTCGTTTCCTCGCAGGGGAGTGCAAACTGACCCAGAGCCTCCAGAGGAGCTGCAGTCTCTCCAGCCACAAAGGCCTGTAGCCGAGTCCATGACGGCCTGTTGCATGGAGGGCTTCTATGGGAGAGGGCCATGCTTCCCTGGCAGGGGCTCCTTCTCACACTGCTTTCCGTGGGGAAACCCTGCGTGTGCCAGGGGTCTCCTGTGGGCACAAAATCTCTCCCCAGTGCCTGAGGTGCAGGGAATCCTCTTTGGACACAGAGCACTGTTCTAGGCAGAGCTCCCATGCTGGGAGAGCCGCCACTGCCCCGACTGTCCAACTGCCTCAGGAACACACTGCTAGGGAGTGTGGGTCTGGCAGGCAGAACGGCCCGAGGGAGGAGCTCGGGCCTTCGGCTGTGGACAGCTTTCCCACTGCCAAGCCTTGGAGGAGTGCGTGGAGGCTGGGGCCTGCAGCGTTTTCCATCGGAGAGCACTGGGTGCCCCAAGCCTCCCCTGTGGCTTCCGAGCCCCTTCCCACCCACACGCCCTTGGCACCCACTCTGTTGCCAGAGGGAAGTCCTAAGCAGGACTCTCTAGCTTGTGCAGCCAGAGTGCCTCCTGCTTGGAAGTGGCCTCTGGCTCTCATTTGGAGTGAGGCTTCTCCCATGCTTGTCAGCCAGCACATGGTGCCATCGCTCCACCAGAGAACACTCTGCTTTGCCTTCAGCCATGGCTCGCCCCGCCGAGCTCTCTCTGCCTCAAGCAGAAACCCCAGTGTGTGTCCAGCCTCCAGAAAGCAGAGTGCCTTTGCCTGAGCACTGCTGTGCTGGGGCAGCACCCTGAAGGCCTCCTAGGGCCTTCTCTGCCCTAACCCAGTCGTGCCATTCGGCCCATGCGGGGAGCAACGTTCCCCCTTGGCAGGGCTCAGCGTGTGGGCTGTGTGTGGTTTCATGGCTGGGAAAGGGCAGATCCTGAAGCTGGCTGCCCTCCTGTGAATGGGGCCTGGCGGGCAGAGCCGGCATTCCCCGGTGGGGATGGAGGAGATCTGGGGCCTTCAAGCTGCATGCACATCCCCTCTCTGGCTGCCCCTCTTGCTTCTTCTCTGCTGCCAAGCCTCTCACACCGCACGTGCGTCTCACTGGAAGGAGCAGGCTGCTTGCCATTCTTGGGCAGGGAATCATCCCACAGGCCTCGTTTCCTCGCAGGGGAGTGCAAACTGACCCAGAGCCTCCAGAGGAGCTGCAGTCTCTCCAGCCACAAAGGCCTGTAGCCGAGTCCATGACGGCCTGTTGCATGGAGGGCTTCTATGGGAGAGGGCCATGCTTCCCTGGCAGGGGCTCCTTCTCACACTGCTTTCCGTGGGGAAACCCTGCGTGTGCCAGGGGTCTCCTGTGTGCACAAAATCTCTCCCCAGTGCCTGAGGTGCAGGGAATCCTCTTTGGACACAGAGCACTGTTCTAGGCAGAGCTCCCATGCTGGGAGAGCCGCCACTGCCCCGACTGTCCAACTGCCTCAGGAACACACTGCTAGGGAGTGTGGGTCTGGCAGGCAGAACGGCCCGAGGGAGGAGCTCGGGCCTTCGGCTGTGGACAGCTTTCCCACTGCCAAGCCTTGGAGGAGTGCGTGGAGGCTGGGGCCTGCAGCGTTTTCCATCGGAGAGCACTGGGTGCCCCAAGCCTCCCCTGTGGCTTCCGAGCCCCTTCCCACCCACACGCCCTTGGCACCCACTCTGTTGCCAGAGGGAAGTCCTAAGCAGGACTCTCTAGCTTGTGCAGCCAGAGTGCCTCCTGCTTGGAAGTGGCCTCTGGCTCTCATTTGGAGTGAGGCTTCTCCCATGCTTGTCAGGCAGCACATGGTGCCATCGCTCCACCAGAGAACACTCTGCTTTGCCTTCAGCCATGGCTCGCCCCGCCGAGCTCTCTCTGCCTCAAGCAGAAACCCCAGTGTGTGTCCAGCCTCCAGAAAGCAGAGTGCCTTTGCCTGAGCACTGCTGTGCTGGGGCAGCACCCTGAAGGCCTCCTAGGGCCTTCTCTGCCCTAACCCAGTCGTGCCATTCGGCCCATGCGGGGAGCAACGTTCCCCCTTGGCAGGGCTCAGCGTGTGGGCTGTGTGTGGTTTCATGGCTGGGAAAGGGCAGATCCTGAAGCTGGCTGCCCTCCTGTGAATGGGGCCTGGCGGGCAGAGCCGGCATTCCCCGGTGGGGATGGAGGAGATCTGGGGCCTTCAAGCTGCATGCACATCCCCTCTCTGGCTGCCCCTCTTGCTTCTTCTCTGCTGCCAAGCCTCTCACACCGCACGTGCGTCTCACTGGAAGGAGCAGGCTGCTTGCCATTCTTGGGCAGGGAATCATCCCACACGCCTCGTTTCCTCGCAGGGGAGTGCAAACTGACCCAGAGCCTCCAGAGGAGCTGCAGTCTCTCCAGCCACAAAGGCCTGTAGCCGAGTCCATGACGGCCTGTTGCATGGAGGGCTTCTATGGGAGAGGGCCATGCTTCCCTGGCAGGGGCTCCTTCTCACACTGCTTTCCGTGGGGAAACCCTGCGTGTGCCAGGGGTCTCCTGTGTGCACAAAATCTCTCCCCAGTGCCTGAGGTGCAGGGAATCCTCTTTGGACACAGAGCACTGTTCTAGGCAGAGCTCCCATGCTGGGAGAGCCGCCACTGCCCCGACTGTCCAACTGCCTCAGGAACACACCGCTAGGGAGTGTGGGTCTGGCAGGCAGAACGGCCCGAGGGAGGAGCTCGGGCCTTCGGCTGTGGACAGCTTTCCCACTGCCAAGCCTTGGAGGAGTGCGTGGAGGCTGGGGCCTGCAGCGTTTTCCATCGGAGAGCACTGGGTGCCCCAAGCCTCCCCTGTGGCTTCCGAGCCCCTTCCCACCCACACGCCCTTGGCACCCACTCTGTTGCCAGAGGGAAGTCCTAAGCAGGACTCTCTAGCTTGTGCAGCCAGAGTGCCTCCTGCTTGGAAGTGGCCTCTGGCTCTCATTTGGAGTGAGGCTTCTCCCATGCTTGTCAGCCAGCACATGGTGCCATCGCTCCACCAGAGAACACTCTGCTTTGCCTTCAGCCATGGCTCGCCCCGCCGAGCTCTCTCTGCCTCAAGCAGAAACCCCAGTGTGTGTCCAGCCTCCAGAAAGCAGAGTGCCTTTGCCTGAGCACTGCTGTGCTGGGGCAGCACCCTGAAGGCCTCCTAGGGCCTTCTCTGCCCTAACCCAGTCGTGCCATTCGGCCCATGCGGGGAGCAACGTTCCCCCTTGGCAGGGCTCAGCGTGTGGGCTGTGTGTGGTTTCATGGCTGGGAAAGGGCAGATCCTGAAGCTGGCTGCCCTCCTGTGAATGGGGCCTGGCGGGCAGAGCCGGCATTCCCCGGTGGGGATGGAGGAGATCTGGGGCCTTCAAGCTGCATGCACATCCCCTCTCTGGCTGCCCCTCTTGCTTCTTCTCTGCTGCCAAGCCTCTCACACCGCACGTGCGTCTCACTGGAAGGAGCAGGCTGCTTGCCATTCTTGGGCAGGGAATCATCCCACACGCCTCGTTTCCTCGCAGGGGAGTGCAAACTGACCCAGAGCCTCCAGAGGAGCTGCAGTCTCTCCAGCCACAAAGGCCTGTAGCCGAGTCCATGACGGCCTGTTGCATGGAGGGCTTCTATGGGAGAGGGCCATGCTTCCCTGGCAGGGGCTCCTTCTCACACTGCTTTCCGTGGGGAAACCCTGCGTGTGCCAGGGGTCTCCTGTGGGCACAAAATCTCTCCCCAGTGCCTGAGGTGCAGGGAATCCTCTTTGGACACAGAGCACTGTTCTAGGCAGAGCTCCCATGCTGGGAGAGCCGCCACTGCCCCGACTGTCCAACTGCCTCAGGAACACACTGCTAGGGAGTGTGGGTCTGGCAGGCAGAACGGCCCGAGGGAGGAGCTCGGGCCTTCGGCTGTGGACAGCTTTCCCACTGCCAAGCCTTGGAGGAGTGCGTGGAGGCTGGGGCCTGCAGCGTTTTCCATCGGAGAGCACTGGGTGCCCCAAGCCTCCCCTGTGGCTTCCGAGCCCCTTCCCACCCACACGCCCTTGGCACCCACTCTGTTGCCAGAGGGAAGTCCTAAGCAGGACTCTCTAGCTTGTGCAGCCAGAGTGCCTCCTGCTTGGAAGTGGCCTCTGGCTCTCATTTGGAGTGAGGCTTCTCCCATGCTTGTCAGCCAGCACATGGTGCCATCGCTCCACCAGAGAACACTCTGCTTTGCCTTCAGCCATGGCTCGCCCCGCCAAGCTCTCTCTGCCTCAAGCAGAAACCCCAGTGTGTGTCCAGCCTCCAGAAAGCAGAGTGCCTTTGCCTGAGCACTGCTGTGCTGGGGCAGCACCCTGAAGGCCTCCTAGGGCCTTCTCTGCCCTAACCCAGTCGTGCCATTCGGCCCATGCGGGGAGCAACGTTCCCCCTTGGCAGGGCTCAGCGTGTGGGCTGTGTGTGGTTTCATGGCTGGGAAAGGGCAGATCCTGAAGCTGGCTGCCCTCCTGTGAATGGGGCCTGGCGGGCAGAGCCGGCATTCCCCGGTGGGGATGGAGGAGATCTGGGGCCTTCAAGCTGCATGCACATCCCCTCTCTGGCTGCCCCTCTTGCTTCTTCTCTGCTGCCAAGCCTCTCACACCGCACGTGCGTCTCACTGGAAGGAGCAGGCTGCTTGCCATTCTTGGGCAGGGAATCATCCCACACGCCTCGTTTCCTCGCAGGGGAGTGCAAACTGACCCAGAGCCTCCAGAGGAGCTGCAGTCTCTCCAGCCACAAAGGCCTGTAGCCGAGTCCATGACGGCCTGTTGCATGGAGGGCTTCTATGGGAGAGGGCCATGCTTCCCTGGCAGGGGCTCCTTCTCACACTGCTTTCCGTGGGGAAACCCTGCGTGTGCCAGGGGTCTCCTGTGTGCACAAAATCTCTCCCCAGTGCCTGAGGTGCAGGGAATCCTCTTTGGACACAGAGCACTGTTCTAGGCAGAGCTCCCATGCTGGGAGAGCCGCCACTGCCCCGACTGTCCAACTGCCTCAGGAACACACTGCTAGGGAGTGTGGGTCTGGCAGGCAGAACGGCCCGAGGGAGGAGCTCGGGCCTTCGGCTGTGGACAGCTTTCCCACTGCCAAGCCTTGGAGGAGTGCGTGGAGGCTGGGGCCTGCAGCGTTTTCCATCGGAGAGCACTGGGTGCCGCAAGCCTCCCCTGTGGCTTCCGAGCCCCTTCCCACCCACACGCCCTTGGCACCCACTCTGTTGCCAGAGGGAAGTCCTAAGCAGGACTCTCTAGCTTGTGCAGCCAGAGTGCCTCCTGCTTGGAAGTGGCCTCTGGCTCTCATTTGGAGTGAGGCTTCTCCCATGCTTGTCAGCCAGCACATGGTGCCATCGCTCCACCAGAGAACACTCTGCTTTGCCTTCAGCCATGGCTCGCCCCGCCGAGCTCTCTCTGCCTCAAGCAGAAACCCCAGTGTGTGTCCAGCCTCCAGAAAGCAGAGTGCCTTTGCCTGAGCACTGCTGTGCTGGGGCAGCACCCTGAAGGCCTCCTAGGGCCTTCTCTGCCCTAACCCAGTCGTGCCATTCGGCCCATGCGGGGAGCAACGTTCCCCCTTGGCAGGGCTCAGCGTGTGGGCTGTGTGTGGTTTCATGGCTGGGAAAGGGCAGATCCTGAAGCTGGCTGCCCTCCTGTGAATGGGGCCTGGCGGGCAGAGCCGGCATTCCCCGGTGGGGATGGAGGAGATCTGGGGCCTTCAAGCTGCATGCACATCCCCTCTCTGGCTGCCCCTCTTGCTTCTTCTCTGCTGCCAAGCCTCTCACACCGCACGTGCGTCTCACTGGAAGGAGCAGGCTGCTTGCCATTCTTGGGCAGGGAATCATCCCACACGCCTCGTTTCCTCGCAGGGGAGTGCAAACTGACCCAGAGCCTCCAGAGGAGCTGCAGTCTCTCCAGCCACAAAGGCCTGTAGCCGAGTCCATGACGGCCTGTTGCATGGAGGGCTTCTATGGGAGAGGGCCATGCTTCCCTGGCAGGGGCTCCTTCTCACACTGCTTTCCGTGGGGAAACCCTGCGTGTGCCAGGGGTCTCCTGTGTGCACAAAATCTCTCCCCAGTGCCTGAGGTGCAGGGAATCCTCTTTGGACACAGAGCACTGTTCTAGGCAGAGCTCCCATGCTGGGAGAGCCGCCACTGCCCCGACTGTCCAACTGCCTCAGGAACACACTGCTAGGGAGTGTGGGTCTGGCAGGCAGAACGGCCCGAGGGAGGAGCTCGGGCCTTCGGCTGTGGACAGCTTTCCCACTGCCAAGCCTTGGAGGAGTGCGTGGAGGCTGGGGCCTGCAGCGTTTTCCATCGGAGAGCACTGGGTGCCGCAAGCCTCCCCTGTGGCTTCCGAGCCCCTTCCCACCCACACGCCCTTGGCACCCACTCTGTTGCCAGAGGGAAGTCCTAAGCAGGACTCTCTAGCTTGTGCAGCCAGAGTGCCTCCTGCTTGGAAGTGGCCTCTGGCTCTCATTTGGAGTGAGGCTTCTCCCATGCTTGTCAGCCAGCACATGGTGCCATCGCTCCACCAGAGAACACTCTGCTTTGCCTTCAGCCATGGCTCGCCCCGCCGAGCTCTCTCTGCCTCAAGCAGAAACCCCAGTGTGTGTCCAGCCTCCAGAAAGCAGAGTGCCTTTGCCTGAGCACTGCTGTGCTGGGGCAGCACCCTGAAGGCCTCCTAGGGCCTTCTCTGCCCTAACCCAGTCGTGCCATTCGGCCC